>NW_018020622.1:569615-773614 GCF_002006095.1 Pseudomyrmex gracilis | reverse complement strand
CCCTCCCCTAACTACTACGTACTTACTTGGCCGGCCTCCGTGGAGCTAGTGAAGAAAAAAAAGCTTTGCACGGGGCTTTAGCCTGTGACTGATTCCTAGAACGTATAAAATGTATATTATTAATCGGGTGCTACACAATGAGCCATCGCGATTATCAAAGCGATGAACACACACGTATTGGCGCGATACTGCCATGAAGAACCAATAATTACGTCGAGGAGGGTTAAAATGAGGTTAACTTCTGAAGGAAAACTGAGAAAGATCAATGATATAAATATGGCCAACCGGATCATCAACGACGACACACACTCTCTCACACACACATTGCGATCAATTGACTGAGGCTCGACGAAGGAAGTAATTAAACCGCAAGCAGCACAACCGAGCGAAAATCCGCATCTAGTTTCAGACGACGAAAAAAAAAAAATATATATATATATCAACAAACGAGTCAACACTTTCGCGGCCGGCAAGTTTGGAGCAATTACCGCACCGGAAAAACGGTTTTGGTATTTTTGACTGTAATATTTCGTATGAAAGCGTGTGCGAATGCGATAAAACGCAATTTAGCACATTCGCTGTTCATAAAAATACACAGCAGGTCTGCTCAGTCGATGTAATATTTGATATCAAATAGATGTAGCGAAATTACGATTTTGTAATCTAACCCAAACTACCATTTAAGTAATGATATCGGATAAAACCTCATAAAGGACGTAATACTACTGTCAGCGCGAAAGTATAAACTTTACGAAAAGACGTAGCATTACGTTAGCGGCCACGAAAGTGTTAGGAATTTAGCTAAGCTTTAATTTATTACTAACTTTAAGTTTTTATTGAAGGTTAGCTGAATTCTTCTTGTTGCAGCGTGACAACCGGGAAAAGCTCAGTAATGCAATCTCTCGAGAACGTAGCTTTGTCGTTATCATTTTCTCACTTCCTTCAATTTTGTCATCTTACTTTTTTTTAATAGGATTTTTATTAACTTCTTATTATTCTTTACACGGACTAACTACTCGATATAGTTTTAATGTATAAATGTTCAAATTGTAAACTGTATATGTATATGTATATACTTATTCACGAGTTAGTTTTATTTTTATGTACATTTTATATAAGATAATTATATGTTTTAGTTTTTTTTTTATTTTAAAATCAAAAACAATAAGTAATAAAGAATAAGGTGGAAAAAAATGTTTTTAATTGTTTTTTTTTTATTTAAAAAAATTTAAATTTAAACAGAATTTAAAAAATTTTTTTTACAGAATTACACAAATTGTTTCCTTCTTCCTGCAAAACTTGGCATGCGCAACACAAATATATTCACAGAAACAGAAAAATTATGCTGTTTATATTTTTCAGCCATTTCTATACGTCAATTCAGACAATTCACAAAGAACTTTTTGTGAATATAATGAATATAGTAAATTATTTTAGATCGCGCGGACACAAAAAAAACTTAGGATATTTATTTTTTTACACTGGTGCGCGTGAACCGTAGTGTCCTATCGTGAGCAATAAAACATATTGTTGATTCCGTAAATTATATCGAAACAATTTTAAGGAATGCAAATGTTCCGAAGCGAAGAAAAATGACATTTTCGCACTAAACCACAAAATAACGTGCCGTGAATACAGAAACGTTGGATTTCGCGAATGAATATTTCTGAATGTCGTTTCTAGAGACGTGCTATGAATGGTAACAGCATTTCCATGCCGAATGTTTGGCTACCGAATTTTGAGATACCGATGAGAAAAATAATCATCTTGTTTATCCTGCCGTGTTAAAAATACATACGTTAAAAGCAGACAGATACAATGTTCAGTACACAGCGTATTTGAAATTGTCATTACAAAAGAATGCACTTTTTATCAACAGAAAGACTAATGTACAATAATATTTTACGTTCGATTATTTGAGTTATAATTTGCGCAATAGCAAATCAGTTTTATCTTTAATTTTTTTTTTTTTTTGAAAAAATCATATGATACGATATATTGATATTTGTATACATACGTTACTATCACGAATAAAACTATCCAGAAAAAAAAAAACAAACACAAAAAACGTGAGATAATATAAAATATACATGGACGTATGAACGTACACATGTACGTGAAATAAAAGTCACATCACCGAACGAGTATCTCACTCTTAGTACATTAAATACGTAATTTGGTGTCAGGGTAGACCTTTCCATAGATATAGAGCCCGTTGTTGGTATTACTTACTTAGATTAAAAAAAAAAAAGGAAAAAGTAAACACGAAAGAGATAACCGTGATATATAAATTATTACCTAATATTATTTTTTTTTCTCCTCATGTTAGTGCGATCAATGCATAGGTTTTGACTCTGTGCCAGAATCGATGTTGTTTCGCTCAAGCTATTCGCAGCACGTGACACTATTTTTGACTTGTCTGATAAAACCAGACAAGATGATTACATTGTTGGTTTATTGTGTTTAGTTTTTCATCAATTTTTTATTATTATACAAAAGAAAGAAAGAACTATTAAATAATATGTTTGTTGGTTGTTGAAATTTTATTATTATTTTATATAACACTTAAAAAAAGATATATCACTGTGAAGTGGAACTTGCACATGTAATAAAGCAGAACAAAAAGTTTTTAAAAATTACAACGTCAAGATCTATTGCATAGATCGCCTAGTAATACTATAATGACGTAAAAAATCATATTGTACACAAAATATACCATATAATATATATTATTAAAAATAACAAGTATATATATATATATATATATTATATATGTGAGTAAAAGAAAAAAAGAATCTGTTGTGTACATTGAAGCACAAGGTTTGCTGGTGCGATAAGATTTTAGGGTACGTTTAAACGAGTACGTAAAAAAATTGGGATAAAAAAAGAAACCTTGTTAATTAAACTGAATGAATGAAGCATAACGCGGCAAGCAAACTCCAAATAGACGTCCGTAATCAAAACAAAAAAAAACACATCTAAATAAAAGAAGAAAAATTGTATTTGTATTAGTACTTTTACCACTAATAACCTAAACTAAAAAAGTAATATTATAAATATTATTCCCATACGTAATATAATAATTAAGCTGCATGTGAGTTCGTACACGATGTACTCACGTTAAATATCTCCTCACATAGCGAAGTACCTACCTTACATACCGTAATCGTAATAATGTTTTAATATGTAATGTGCAAAAAAGAAATGACGTAGAACATGATATATACGTGTGTAAGAATAAACAATTTTGCAGAGGTTTAGAGTTCAATAAGAAAATGAGAGAGCACTAGCAGAGATATAGTCGCGTATATTTACAGCTTTACAGAAATTATAAACGTGTTATTATATCTTGAAAATAATTACACACTGAAACTTTTTTTTAATTTTTAATTAGACAATTAGTAAGATAATGTTTCACAATACATGATTTCTTATCTTGTAATAAGGTTTCTTGCATGAGTAGGTTTTTTTTTTTTACTGCAATATACGCGGTGCACTTCTTCAAAATATAATCTTGACACGTGTAACATTTATAGAATATAAATATATAGAATATTTTATTCCATCATCAAATAATAGAAATATTAATAGTTATATAATTGTTATATAACTATTTATATTCAAATATCTTTGTGACAGTTTGTGTTCTCGTTTACATAAAATATTTTAGCCGCAATATACCTTTCGACATGTGCGCAATTTCCGTGTTGTTGTCAATAAAAAGAAAATATAAAAAATTGCGGTAGATTACTTGTACATTATGTTACATTTTTTTTTTAAGTGAACTGCAAAAATAAGTATTTAAACACACACGTACTATATTTCGTGCTTGTGCTCGGCAGCCTATAGATATAAAAAAAAATATTATTGGAACGACACAATCTAATTGTATATTGGTTCTACTCTCTATGTAATCCGTTATCGTGTTTAATAATACACAAAACGTAATTATTGTATGTTTCGTGGCCGTAGCCTATGAGTCTTTCGGTTGTTTCGTCGAATTATCAAAAAGAAACAAGAAAAAAAAAATATGATCGCGCCTAAAAGCTACTCCGGCTCATTGTATACGGAAATGAAGAAATAATATCGCGTGGAATCGAAAAATGAGAGGTACGCATGTGTACGGTGACGCGGTTAGCCCCGAGAATCGGATGTATCTATTTGTAGAGAAAAAAGCTTTATAGAAATATAACTCTAATTACGAACTATTATTATAATAATTATTATTTCATTATCATCATTATTATTACTTTGTTTTAAAGATTTGCGCGTCAGGTCCATTCTGTATAGTTTTCCGAATCTACAGAACGGTCGTGCATAATAGCACGTCTTTATATACAATATTATTATCTTTATGTGGTAATAATAGTAATTATATGAGTTATTGTCATTATTATTATTGCTTAGTTATGTTTTGATGTTATAATTATAGAGACAGTTAATTATTAAGTGACACGCGGCAGCAGCAAGTACTGCGACGATGGCGGCGCCGATACGTCCGACAAATTAGAGATATACGTAATGTGCGTAATAATAATTAATTATTATTATAAACTTAGCCCGAGAGAAGAGAGGTTTGTACAGTACAAGGGCGGTGAGATTTATATGGCGGCCGTGTTAGTTTCTACTTACGATACATTAAGTCTTAATTAGCGAGATGGTGTACATGACATGAGATAAAACGGATGTGGCATTGATGTGTGAAGTCATTGCCGATTTTTTGCGCGCATATGTCATGCATCGACCGGTGTTAGACTTGAGAAATGGATCGACAATGATCAGTATGTGTTCTTTTTGTTTTACGTGAATATAAAATTTTCTCAAAAAAAGTCTGAAGTGTTATAAGTGATCTTTTAATGTTAAACTGCTCTCCTGAGCAGCCATATGACGTTAGAAATTATACGAATTGTTATTACGTAATTTCCATTGAAACAGACTAAATTTTATAAATTATAAAATCGTCATATAGTTAATTAAATATGGCTGCAACGAGTGTTCAAAAACCTTCAATGTTATTCTCATTTTAGGCAAAAAATTTTGTACTACTCATTTCATGATTATAGATCACAAGTGTTGATCGAGAAATCGTTGAAGACGTAACAACTAGCTTTCACAAATAGTATACGAGTAATATTATAAAATCCAATTGGCTTTTTAGCAAAACAAATTGGCACTTGTCGATAAGAAACACACTGAAAGTAGCACATTGTCACAGATTTATAATTCGCAATTAGTTTTTATAATTGCGCGAAGTAAATCTACGACTCTCTGATCAATGAAACGATCCGTTCTCGAATCTTTCGCACGGGAGAATGTGTATAGCGACATAAGGCAAAAAAACTCTAGAGTAAAAATTGTGCGGGCGCCGTCCACATATGAAGCTTTCTTTCAGCTTATCTCTTAAGCTAGCTGCAGTAACTCTATATGATTATATAGAATATTACTCCAAATAACTGAAACGCGTAAATATCATATCATATAAACGTTCATAAAGCTTTTCCTTCATTCTCCTTCTTCCTCCCTGCCCTTTTCCTTCGATCTGCCGTTTCTTCTCCCCGCTTCTACCTCTGTCATTTACTCGCTCTATTCTTATCATTATAGTAGATGTACCATGTCGAATTGATAGTACCCCCGATTAGGTATATATAGTTAACTGAAAGGTTATAACAAAACAAGAAAAAAAGAAGAAAGCACACAATATGTTAGTAGTACAATATTGCCCGACTTGCCAAACTCGCGTACATGTCTTTCTTGAATTCGCGTGGCCGGTTTTTCGACGTTAAAGCAAAAAGTATTTATATTAAAGCGCAAATTCCCACTTTCCAATCTTTGTCCCTTACTCCCCGCGCGAGGACTTCTCTTATCCGAATTAAGAAAATAAGACGAACACTAGAGTGTGTGGCTCAAACATTGGTTAAACAATGTAGTAACATTTAATGTGCGCGTACGAGTAGAGAGAGATTTAGCTTGAAGATAAAGAGGATCGTGTGTACATGCAAGAATGCGAGAGAGAGAGAGAGAGAGAAAGGGAAAGAAAATGTGTGTATGTGTGTGAGATATTCAGCGTAAATCGCGTCGTATTATTTGTAAGGAAGTGCGGATTTATTGGCAAAATTACAATTATACTTATTCTCGCGGTATATTGAAAAGAAACTCGTATAGATTTACAAGAAGAAAAAAACTGATGATATTTATGAGAGAGTAGCCGAATCCGTCTGGCGAAACGTATAGGTGACAAAAAATTGTTTGTTATATTTTCTTTATCTGTAGATGTCATTGTTTATTTATGAACTGTTTATTTTACGTACTTTTCGTATATTTGTTTTTTTGTTAATGTGAAAAGAGAAGTACTGACGAATTTTTTTTTATAATAGTATAGTGTGAATATATTTGCTTATATTTGTCTCTATTGTTTCGGCGCGTATTTTTTATATAGATATATTAATTATATAGCTTTTTTACGTAATGATAAATATTCTCTGTACTTGAAGACGACGATGCTGTTGCGTACCACGATTGTTTGGTATCAAAAGCACGGAATGACTTCTTTCTGTTGATGAACATTTCGCGCGGTTTTGCCAAAAAAAGGAAACTGATTCTAGTCTTCTTATTTGGCAAAAAAAAAAAAAAAAAAAAAAATTGACACGGAAAATTTGATTTCGGTACGGAACAATCTCGTTGTCTTTCGCACAAGTGGTTGTATTATACTTACTGCATTTGTCCACACAACACGATCTGTTCACTAAGTGAATTATATATGTGTGTGTGTGTGTGTGTGTCCGATTATCGCGAAACACGCACAAGTTCGGGCACTGATTATTGGAATCGTCTGTGAGCATTTTTGAGTTTTATACAAAAATTAAATGTTAAACGAATTGGTATATCTAAATAATTTTCAAACAGTGTTGAACATATTGAAATGTTTCTGTTTGGTTTTGCAAAATAAAATGTGTTGGCTTTATCTTTGTTGTTATTTTCGGTTATTGTTTGCCATGACATCGCTCGCAACTGATTCCGCAAAGTGATAAGCTAATCAGTTTTGTGTACATTGTAAGTGTTATTTTTGTTGGCAGCTGTCCTATTTTGCGCGTACGTTTCAAATTTTTTTACGATTTCTCTGACAACGCACTTAGGCGTCTTTTATCTGACACGTAACAAGTTTTCTTTGTATTTGTCGCGCGCTCGTTGTAATCTAAAAAAACTTTGAAGAATCCGATGCAAAATGCTCTTCATTGTTCTGTTTTGACGGCAAAGGATTCTCACAAGTTTTCGTCGGAAACCGTGCGTATGTAAAAGTTTTTATGAGAAACGTAACTCATAACGACATTTCATCACTCTTTGTGCCACCGAATATTTTAAAAGTATCTCCGAAGTTGTATTAATAGTTCCAAGAGTTATGTTTTCTAACGATTACTTGTTCTGCGACTGTTTGAGTAAAATGTTATTTATTGTTTAAAAATTAAATTAACGTTGTACTTTGTATATAACGCAACGTAAGCAAAACAAGACCGGGCCTGTGCACATTCTTATCAGTATCGATGTATGATGACATACGGATTGTAAAATCCTAATCTTACCTTCAAGATTCTGCAATAATTTCTTTGCTCAAGCTTAAAGTCTGTTCGATGCAGTTTCTTATTCTGTCGTGATGTTACGTAATAGTATTGCTAAATTTTAGATAAGAAAATTTATAGTTTTTCTCAATTTTTAATTTATAATTTCTTGCTTTTAAATCCTCGCACATATACGCTAAAACAAAAAATAATTGAACTGCAGAACTTTAGTCTCTTAATCTTAATCTCATATTTACTTTTGTGTCTATATGGATGGAAAGACAGAGCGAGAGAGAAAGAGAGAGAGAGAGAGAGAGCCGTACATTATTTCAACCAACTCTCGATGTAAATATTAAACACCACGTAAACGTCGCCCCAGTGAACAAAAGAGCCGCAAGAGAAAATTTAATTAAGACGAATGAATCCGCGGGTCTTAAAGTATCGATGATACCCAATTAACGTAATAGTATAACAATAAGGGAGCGTAGCTGTCCTTCAATACCTACCTACCACGTTAAGTAATAAGAATAACTGAATAAAATGAAGTCTCATGTCTACTGACTATTAATGATTAGTATTATATCGTATGATGAGAGAGAACAGGTGGCAAGAGTGACGACGATGATGATAACGATGATAATGGCGAGCGAGGTAATTCATTGACAATGAATGTAAATGTATCCATTTTCAAAACTTGATGTAGAATTATATTCATAAGCTATATCTATGATATACAAACGAAATAAAAACATATAGTAAATTACAGACGCCTTTTTTATTCTAGCAATGAAACCCTCACCATTCTTTGTCACTCTTTCCTTTTTGTAATTGCAGCAATTTGTTTGTTTAAGACAAAACACACATTTTGAGAAGAAACGTTACCACAAAAAAAAAAAAACATTTTCGAAATTTAAAATCAAATCGACAGATTCTATTAAATTTGGACATTATATATATATATATATAAATTTATCTTTGCATTTATATTATTTTATTTTAATTATTGTTCATATTAATTTTTAGTTTCTTTTAAGAATTTTTCAAAGCTATATTTTTTGTCTGTTAATTATTATGAATTTTACTTACTTCTACAATAAACAGTTTTTTTTTTCTATCGCAAACAGTTTCATATGTGAAAGCATAGAAATTTCTTTGCGCAAAACGTAGCATTTAGTTCTTGCACAGTTTTTTCAATATGCAATTATAAGTATTCGTCGATATAGAGACACAGCGAGTGCGCGCGTGTTAACGCACTCAACGTAACAAAAAGAAATAATGGCGTAATAATGTAAGTCAACTTCTTACTTAATTTGCGTGGATACAATAGGCAGTTTTTAGAGCACGAAGGTGTTATTTTCCGCCGGCGAGCTTTTGTTCCTATCTTCTTCTGGATTTTCCACCCCTACACGTCTCTCGTCGAATTTTCGCCACTTTTACGCTTGCAAGGGCGGAACATTGAAATGGAGGCATCGAGTGGTCGCGTATGGCTGCGGATATTCGGAAATAACCGTATCGGTTTATGCGTCACGGTCCCCTTGGCTCTCCTTTCTACATTTGCCGATCGCATATTTCTCTTGCAATCCGTTTATATTTGGTGTAACGCATCATTTTGCTTTTGTATCACCCGTTTGAAAACAGAATGATACAAATACAGTATGTCTGTTCGATCGTTCACAAAATTTTTTTATGAATATTGAAATATAATCTAACATCAAAAGTCACAACGTTTTATTATTCTGTACAAGTATTTTTTTTTTTTTTCACCAGTGTTTTCTACCCGCGCATACAAATTTAAAGAAGCTGGCATTTCCGTTAATATAACCAGTTATTTGCGAGATCCCCGTACACATGTATAAGTACGTTTTCCCTTGACGTTACACGGAATTATTCTGATCCGCTTTACAGAATCTTATTCTCCATGGTAGGCGGAGAGCTAGAAATCCGGTATTGTCTGATTGACGAATGAAATAGATCCCGCGGCGAAACTTGTCCCGGTCTTCTTTGTCCTTGCCCGGTTGTTTCCGGAGGGTCCAGGACGTTCCCGTGGCACGGCGCGCCATTGGCAATCCGCGATGCCTCGTACAAGCGGGCGCGTATGGAATATTAATTCGCGGGGTTAAGGTTACCAACGACGTTGGCTGCGGCGATATATACGGACGGCCATGTATATCCGCACGTCGCGCACATATATCCACGTCGCTTCGAATGTGTGTCTTCTCTCCGGCGCACCACCGTTCTCTCCATTCGGCCGTTTTTCTACCCTTACTTATTGGTTTCGTTGGCCCCCGGTACCGCCGAGGTAGGAAAGTGGCAAGGACCCGTGCGAAGATACGAAGGACTTGCGCTGCCTACGCGAGAAAGTTACTTGGTAAAGAAGAACGGCGTCCCTCGGGAACTTTAACCGAAACGTATAAATGGATGAGAGCGACGGAAACGGGTGACCCCTTCCCGTCTGAGAGCACAACGACGCCGTTGTTCTCTGTAGATCACAACTAAGTATCCCAGAGGCATCCCTGTTAACGGCGTGCTTCGCGAGTCTGTGTGCGATGCGCACAAAGACCAAGAGAGAAAACAGAGTTCTTCAGAAAAATCATCACGCGTAAAGATTCTCGACGAATTCGAGTTTTTTTACAATTAAATTAATTCACTTTGTTTCATTAATTTTTCTTTCAAAGCGAGTTTGTAGTTTTCTTAAATATATACAATATCAAATTTGTGTTAAAAATTATTTTGTGATAATAAACAATTGAAGATACAGTTGACAACAAATCAGCCAGTTATGCTAAAATGTCGCGGATGACGAAAACAACAAAAGATATGTTACCCTGATCTTCACATCTCGGTCGTTATATGCCGCTAACTTTATTGTTCCAGTCTCGAACCCGCAGTCTCACGGTCTCTTATCTCCCCGTGCTTGTAACATTACAACCACTATACTTTCCGAGTCTCGCAGAGAGACGTCGGCGTGTGCCATTTGCAAGGGTCAGATCAGCCTCTTCTCTGTTACGTGCAAGTAGTATAGTGCTTTCCGCGAATTATTTCTTTATCGTTCTAGATTCCAACGGTTTCCGGTCTTACCGCCACAGAATTCTTAACAAAAATATCTATTAAACGCTGGTGTGCTTTAACAGATATAAAAGCTTACATTAACGTTACATTATTATACACGTTTGTTTAAAAAAATTATTGTTAAAATATTTTGAAGTATCACTCGTTCTAATGTACTTTTTACGTATTTCTTATATTTATTATAAATTTTACACGCGTGTTTTTGCGTATTATACAACCGCGCGCTGTCACAAGTTTATGAGAAATAACAGCGCGCTGAAGATTACTTACATTTTGTGATCGTATAAATCAATTTTGCTAGAGATATCAAAACTGTAAAAAAGTACTAAAGATGTCTAAAAAAAAAAAGAGTTATTTAAACGGCAGAAGCAACATACCTCACCTGGAACGTTGCATACCGTAAATGGAACACGTCGTCAGGTTCTTATCGGCTGTTTCATTCCGTACTCGTACTTTTGGCCCGAGCTAATTGAGATCATATCTCTTTGCTCTTTATGAGGTTTCGCTCCTCCCATGCTCAACAGTGTAGATCGCTAGTGTTAGGAACTCCGTAGCATTGAATCAAGAAATTACTTGTGAACACTCGTTCACTCAACTAAAGAAATTCGATAAAAAATAAAACAATTAAATTTGCCAATAAACTAAAGTTGAATTACGCACTAAAGCATAATTGTGATTTTATCATTAAGCAATTCGGATATCATAAATCATTATTTTACAATTAGAAAACACCGTTAGGTTCGAAATAGTAAACCTATTGAAATAGAACACAATTGAACACTCAGAACTGTAGAGCGAGATACTCAACGACATCCTTCCTGAGACCGTCGCTAGAATGGTCGTAAAGATTTCGCTTTTTTTTTGAGAAACAGGGTTGAAAAGGAAGCCTTTCGTTCGTGCCAAGCAATTTTTTTTCTGGAAACAGGAGAAGTTGTGTGAGGGTATGTGACCAATAGCAAAAGCCCTTTCCTAGGTTAGTAGGGATATATTAAAGCGCAAACTTTCTCCGGTCAGTCGCAGTTCTACGTTGGTACCTCGCCTACGAAACTTTTCCTTGATCGGTCGATGTACTTTGTGCAATACAGTGTTTCGTTGTAAATTCGCGTTAATAATAAATGCTCATCGTATTAATATTATTAATGTTGGTATTTTTATACGTTTAAATTTATCTCAAGTACGTGTGTGAATATTTCTGTAGATTACATGTGGCAAGAAAGTTACTGTTAAATTCAGTTAAGTTTATAAGCACAATTGACAGCAATTCTTCAGTATAATTGACGATATCTTATCGGTGAGTACAAATATTATGTATTTTATGCAGCAATCATTGGTATAAAAGGAAGCGTGTATTGCTTGTGCCAAATCAATTTAGAGATGTGCGTTTTATTCCGCCATGATTCAAATTCAAATCACCACTTGTGAGTAGATACACACTACATGATAATTAATGACGTTAGATAAACTAGAATTTAACTGTGTTTGTGCAATTTATGTTTTCATATATCGTAGAAAGTACAAAAGACGTTTAAGTTATTAAAGTTCGTATCTTATAGTGCGATCAGCATACCGAGTGAAATAGTAAGGTAACTGGAGATATACAGATAACTTTCACGACACTTCGCACTTTATTGCGTGAAGAGATGTTGGACAACTCTGAAAATATCGATCGTATAAGCTCGCCATTATCGTAGTCGACAATTCGGCCGACACATGCTCATTACTTCGATGTTTTTTTTCGTGCAATTTTCTGTCCGTTTCTTGGGCAATAGCGAGAGATGGAAAGCTCAGATTGTCTTTAACGAGTACCTTACCGTGTGTATATGTGCGACACCGCGCGTATGTGCGTGCGTTGCATGTGCTGCACTCGCAAATTCTTCGCCGTTTTTCACATAATTGGTCAGCTCGGCGAAGTAAATTGCTGGCGTGCAGAGGGGACACGTTTGAGGAATAAACGCTCCTTACGTTCTTATCCGCGAATAAATCGTACTAGGGTTTTTACAACAAATATTTTACCGTAGCAAAACCAAATGACTAATTCTGTACTGGCCGTTTCGAAGAAATGAAGAAACGAACGCACTAGAGTCGCGAGAATATCGATATTATAATACGTATATTTAAATATCACACGTATATTTAAATATTTGCGATAAAATCCTCTGTATTTATTTCGCGAATTGTGTGATTTATACTAAAGCCAAAAATAATCCGGAACTATGTATGTGTGTGTGTGCGTGACTCAGGAGTATAAAATCTCAACTACAACTTGACAGAATTTAATTCGGTAACAGCGTTTATCAAATATTGAAAGTTATTTACCGAAGTATTTATACAACATTATTACTAACTTTATCTATACATATTTTACATTTATCTATACATATTTTACACACATACACACTGAGATTCGTAGTAAGTATTTAGCTCGACAGTGCGTGAGAATGTTTAATTAGGAAAAAGTAATCGCGGATTATATTACGAAAGCAAACGCAGATAGAAGAATAAGTGGATATCAGCGGAATTAGTCTTTTTATTTTTTTTTTGTCTATGTATCGGGACACAAATATACAAATTAAAATGACACAGACTATCAAGTATAATGTACTGTCGGAATTTTATTTACTTCTCGAATATTAAAGACGTCTTTATATCACATCGACATAACAGCTATATAAAAAGAATAAAACGTTCGTGCTACATAAATCAAATCGAACGATTCACGTTTCATAAACATTTATTGCCCATATTAATCGATCGATTTGAGGCCACACAATTGTTTGTACATGTGTTTTGCCTCACCCGTAGAACATATATGGAACGTGCTCTCGTATATTTGACATGTCAAAGTGATCAATACGATAATGAAAATTCCGTGAATTAATCGCTCGGTAATGATCATCTTGTTGATATAAGAAATGAATTCGTGAAAGTAGCGAATTTAACTTCCGTACGAGCGCTTGTTCGATCACATGCGGAATAAAGAGTAATGATAATCGTAGGAAGAAACGCACGGTATCTTGATACACTCACGAATACATAATAATGTAGTTTATGTCTATAATCAACGTTTCATAATGGCACTTAAGCATCCACTTGTTGATACCATTTATGGCCATTGTATGGTGTTACATGTGTAAAACAGTTACACACCGACGTCATACTAGCACGCACGAGTGACTATGTTAACGTTAATATCGTGTATGCACGCACGCGGATTTAAACCTGCAAACACGTTCTTACACCTACTCAAAATTATTCTGTTGTTTCCCTGAGTTACTGATCATAAAAATGATTAAAGTTGTACATTCACCGTAATATATACATACACACACACATAGTGCATTGCTTACACATTTCATCTTAAATTTTAATTTCATTTGTTGATTACAATTTTTACGTTCTCAATTAAATAGATATGTAATAAATTAAAGTTAATTTTATTACTCTTATTATTTATCTTGTAATGCAATATACATTTGCGTTAGAGACAAATTATTATCTCGCGTTGATTTCAATCGCGTCATTTATTATTCTTGAAATAACATTGCCTCATTTTGTTAACAATTAATAGCATATCAATAAGGATATTCCAAACATTGTTGTTAATAATGTTTCAGTAATTTCGATAATTTTTATTGTTGTGTGTGTATAATTTTCTGTCATAATAAAAAACTGATATGTTATAGTTAAAATAATAGAGATACAATTTTCGCGCTGTGATTTAGTGTTTTTTTTTTTTTTTATAAATTGACGTAAGCATTACTGTATGCGCATGTAGATAACGTCAAAGTAGATAAGCATGTAAAAGCGTTTTTATTTAGATTTTTAGCTTTTCTCAAAATTGTCTATTTAATTTTTTAATGTTTAGATTATTAAATAACCTGTTTTCCGTTGTAATTTATATAAAGTACTGAAGTATATCGTGATATACGACACACAATTGCATTATTCGCGAATAAATAATATTAACTTATGTGATTTATAAACATCAAATACACAAAGATAGAAACAAACAACATAAGCCAAAAAAATATCATCCAATGCTCTTTATTTATATCAAGTAAATCCTGAAATAGAGTATCATAAACATCAAATATAGACGGGGGTTCTTATAAAATATTAAAATTGCTTATTGTTATGTCTTTCTTATATGCTAAGAAACGCGTAAAAAACAATGTCGAAAATAACATTATTTACTATATTTAATAAAAACAAAAAAACAGAAAAATAGTGAGATTAGATATGGAGGTATATATTTGGCGTGCAAATAGATACGTACGTACTCTCGCACCATCTAGATTCTCTGGTGAACGCCGACCAGCGATGGTGTATTGATCTTTTTAGTGACATAGCGTCTCTACACAGACACAATCCAACCCTCTCCTACTTCCCTTGACGCAGACTAAAGGTCTATATTTCCTTTGGGACAAATATATTTCACTATTCCTATAAACACAATTTGCCAGGAATATCGCGCTACGAATATATGTATAAATGCACAATGTATCGTAAAGTATGAGGGTTGAAACGTCAATGTACCCGATCTTCCATTGTTGGAAGTAAACGCGAAAACGTGCCGAGATGAAACATATTTTTAGATTAGGGCCGCGAAGATGTGCTATAATATTTTGAAGACAAAAACAAAATTTTTCCTTCGCGCTGTGGCATTACGCGAAGACGTCTTTCCGAGTTGACGAAAAATACAATAGTGAGATTGAACTAGATCAAGGATTATTAGCCGATTGGTGGTATGTTCAATATTTCGTAAAAGCAATTGACGTAGAAGTTGTCACTCGCTTAGAGTGCTCGCTTTCCTTTGGAAGTACGGAGTTAACGCCACGGACGTAAGTGATTATAGTAAGCAACCAATGTCCTTAGAAGACAGAAAAAGACTAGAGGCGAGGAAAAGACATTTCAAAGGAAAGAATCTTAAGATTGCATATGCCTCCCGGAGCAAACGTGTCCGTCGGACACGTCGTCGCCGTTCGCTCGGCGAGCGCCACTCCGTCTAGCACGATGTCTACTCTGTCAACTGTTTTATATTTAATCCGGGTCGCTTTAGTAAGCAATAAACAAACACTGTATCACATAAGCACAGCTCAAATTAGCCTCAATACCATTTCAAACGGCCATCTCGCATTTATGAAGATGACCGGGGATGGTGGCCCACCCGAGAGTTCTTCACGACGCTCGGGAGTGTGGCAGAGGAAAAAAGGGGAATCAGCGCGGCAGAACGCGATAGAGGGAGTGGGGAAGGCTTGCCCGTAGAGTTCTGGTGGGGAGACTCACAATGACGTCACGAAATGCCATGGCACCGCCTACCGGTATGCAATGGGCGGGAATCTCACTACGATTTACGATCAGCCACGCCACCGACATCTAGTGTTAGTCAAGTAAAGTTACGTGGCTCCGTGGTAGCCATTATACGCTCATGATTGGCCAGAATCGTGGCACAACGCGAATCAGATGATGCTTTAAATATGGATTTTTTGTCTCCGGCCGTGAAGTCATAACAAAGGATTCGCAATATCTACATAAATCAGAATTGATTATTAGAAAGTGCTATTAGTGATCATTTCATATTAGTAATGCTTACATCGGACATGAACTTGTTTCCTGCAGTAAATCTATATTTGCTTAATCGAAGAGACGCGAATGAGATAGAAACAATGTGCGGCATTGCCTCTTTTATAATGTTTATTGATGACAGTGTTCTTTAGAATTATACCATTAATATAAAACAACTTTTATGTATAAAATAGACATATTTTATTGATCAAAATTTGTTATTACAAAGCAGAAGAGCTGAGATTTTAAAATATATACTTACCATATATACATATGCATTATACATATATGTGTATGTAACTTATTGTATTC
The DNA here is from genome assembly GCF_002006095.1 of Pseudomyrmex gracilis. NCBI lineage: Eukaryota > Metazoa > Arthropoda > Insecta > Hymenoptera > Formicidae > Pseudomyrmex > Pseudomyrmex gracilis. Next base: position 757,115 of record NW_018020622.1, on the reverse strand, counting down.
ATTTCTTTTTCATTAAATTGCCTACAACGGCACTGAAAGTCAATTATTATACATATTTTATATATTTTGTGATAATTACATTTTACTATTTCTCTTATAATTATAAAGTAATCAACAATTTGTTGAATTTCTCTTAAACACATTTCGAATAATTCGATAATAAAGCAATAAATAACGTTAAAGTTAAAAAAGATTTTAGTTTTGTATATATAATTGTCTTTAATTATATTACTTATATATTTATATATTAAAAAAGTTATATTTTTTTCTACTTTGACATAATTTTAATTTAAGTATATAATATAATAGATATATGTGTTTATATTTATCATATGTTACATAGATATAATGTAGCTCTTACGATCAAATTTTAAACTACCGATATCACTTATAAAGAATAATTCCTGTAATGCCTGCAGATGTTTAATATACTACTTATCACCAGTAGAATAACTAACATACTTTTACTATCACAAAGTACATTTAATCTCTTCTACATCAACAAATGATACATTATTATGTGAAAGAGAAAAAGATCATTAATTTTTTTAAAATATAGAACACACACACAAAGTTTTACTTTAAATATATATACGCGCGCGCGCGCGGACTACAGATCAATATGGTGAATATTGTAAGTATAATACGTGACATATGTAAAAATATGTAAATAGAAGAAAAATGTGAAAATTATAAATTAAAAACAGCAATAGTGTGAAAAAACAGGTTTATATGTGGTAAAGCCAAACATAGGACTATTGGTGTCTGTAATACAAGTTACAACGCGAACGGTTGTGGTTTACGGCTATTTTAACGAGCGTTCTTGCACGCGACTCAGCACTAAACCAGCCTTACAAAACGTAGCCACACTAGTTCAAAGTTTTATGGTCGGATTTATTATCTGTTACCTCCTTATATGATGCTACAATAACAATAATTGTCAGTTTTAATTTAGTCGTAAATCACCAGGGAAAGAAATTTGTTCCGCTTGAAATATGGTCGCATAGGAAGAAGCCCGGCAGAAACCCGGGCCATCTGTCGTCACATCAATGAAATGCTTTCCGTCTCTGAAAATCTCTGTGACTGTACAACTTCGTTTCAAACTTAACCTGAGCGATCATAGATGGAGCCAGTAACAAACCCAAAATTGAAACTGCTTGCAATTTATATTCTATTTTTATTTTTTGTTATTGTTGATTTTATAGGTTTTATGTTTATAATTTATTACAGTTGTCATATTTAATATTATTTTACTTTATAAAAAAAATCCAAGTATATTAAAACGTGTGCTATGAATTTTTTAAATTAAAATAATTGAATAAAAGTTTTAAGTTTATATATATATATATATAAAATCATATTATACATAAAATAATTATATATAATTTTATATAAATAGATAAAATATAAAATTATTCAATTATTCAACGTAATTACTAATTTAACAGTATAGTATTATTACATATAAAATTGTGTGATACAAAGTATATCATACATAGTAAATATCGATATCTGTTTTCATTATGTCTACTTACTTGCAGTCGCTTACTTTTCCTACAGAGGTTCAAATGTTTAAGACTTCTGTTGTGAGATGGCGCCACTACATGCCTACATAAATTAGAATTTATGTAGCACGTTTTTTTTACATATTTTACTTCATCACGTAATATATCTTCAATCGTATTGTTTATTTTTAAGATTGTTAAATAAGTTATCTTTTATTCTCCAAAGTATCAATAATCAACATTTAAGGAAAGTAAACGTAGGTAAATCATTACAAATTTTTATTTTAACTTATTGTTAGCTCATATTGTATGCAATATGTATATTATAACATTTTTTTTGTTTTTATTAACAGCGTAGTATAACGAAAGTTTAAATCTAACATATACTAAAATATTATTTTGCGTGAGTAGTTTAACGATCGTACTGTCAAATGAGAGAAATAAGACATTGTTATAATTCTATGGAGGCAGCAAAATTATATATTGGAAAATTAGTTTATATGTAAATGGGTTCTTGAACTTTTATGACTACTAATGTCAACAAGGAACGTTCAGGGAACGGTCTATCGATAAATCCAAGTTCCCTGCGGGTGGCGGAACTGAAGAGACGAGATGCGAAGTCAAACGTATCTGGCAATGTCATCAGTTACATTTATGAGGCCGTGAAGGATAAAGTGAGCACCTTGAGGTTGCATCATCGTCACTTTAAATCCCGTTTGCCCGCTCGTAAAAGTCTTTGACGACTTCGCCGGAGTGCTGCCGGTACAGCACGAGCGAGTTGCCTGCCATAAAGTCAAGAAAGAGGTTCCCCCGTCTCCTGTCTACCCTTAACTGTGACATAAAAAGGCTTAGCGTTTATTTACCTACTTGTCAATAATCCGTGAGTCGTTATTCGTAACAGACTCGTGCGGAAAATTGTAACATATACTAATTCAACGCTTGACATTTTAAGCGCTAAAAAACATTAGATTATGTGGATTATTTAAATAGTTATACTTATTTATATTTACACACGCATATACATATTTTTTCTCTCTCTCTTCTCTCTCTCTCTTTATTTCTTGTATCAAATATGTTGTTAACAATATGTTCTTCATATTTTCTCAATTAAAAAAAACTTGAGACACCATCAAATATTATTATTAACGTAATACTATAAATATGAGAGAAATTTTGCATATTTATTTATATAATTATTATATCTATTTATAATTATTATACATATAAATAAATTGCGTATACACAATTATTATTGTGAGGCGTATTCCGTAGAGATCGGTCGTTGTCCAAATGAATAAAACATTGTTTCCGATGTGGTGCTTTATTCACGTTCTACGAAGAGACTTTAGATACTCGAAGTAAGTGAGTATTCGTTGCGAGTTCAGCTGGGTCGTTCATGAATTGGAAATATCCCACGGTGACGACAAAACAACCTACACAACAAGTAAACCGCTCTATATCGGTAAAGCGCTGTACGATTACTGCGGCTGTTGGCCATGTGAGATCTATATTATTTATATTTGCGCACTCAGTATTTTTATCTCTCACAACATTATTTTTATATGTTTATGCGTAAAAAAACTTAACACTCTTTTTTCCACTAAAAATATAATAATGTCTAACTTATTAGAAGAAATCACGTTAAACTACAAATTCGTACAAGTATATCACACAAATATATTTTATCAATATCACACAGTGAAATCGGTGATTTATATTGTTCGAGATAAAAATGTTAGATGAGAAATAATATTTATTTCGCTTCGTGCATTGTTGCTTTTTATAGCTTTTATTGATGTCGGGAGTATTAAATTCGAAGTCCCGCTCAAAATATGTAATAAAATTGAAGTACGCGGGAAGAATGAAATCCTGTATCCAAAAGGAAACGTGTCATTACGTGTAACGAATTCGATCTTCCTATAAACTGGCAAGGGATGCATTTATAGATAGTCCACCGTTCACTTTTGACCCAAATACCACTCGTGTACATTACGACCTGCGGAGAAATGCATTGATTGTTCGAACTTTCCCACAGAAGAGAGTTTTCGAAAGCCTTTCTTCTTTTGGTCTATGTATCGTGGATGAACTGCGACGAAAGTATTGTGCGTAAATCTCGTAGTTGACGTTTCAAATATAGTACCTGTGCGGCGTTCTTCTTCTTCTGTTTTTTTTTTTTTTTTTTTTTTTTATCGAAGGATCGTGCGGAACGTTTCCTGGCGCGTTATTAAGGTCAGCCACCTGCCGCTCGATGGAGCTCACTTCAGGGATGAACACTATTACACCCCTCCCATATCTATATATAAGAAAAAACTTTAGGGGTGCAACGGGGTTTGGTCTGACTGAACAAAGAAAATAAGAGATGCGAAACGGCGCGTCGTGGATGGCGCAGGACAAGAAAGATAGTAGGAGCAGCTTCCTTTCAGCGCGAAGGAGAAAGGGAGAGAGAAAGAAAGAGAGAAGGAGATATGAGAGAGAGAAGAAGAAAGAGCCCCAGGACTTCTGGAGCCAGAGGAGAGAATAAAGGAAAAGCGAGAAAAATGTGTCTAACGTGGCAAAGGCAATTCTTCAGCCGGAGTTGCCGCCTTAATGCCCGTAGGAGAGAGGCGATTGGTTCTCGAGAAGAGCTCGCGGGAAAGATGGCCGCCATTTCCCTCCAACCACCCGTGGAAGTGTTCCCCCTCCTGTCATTTATTCTCTCTCTTCCTCTCTCTCTCTTTCCTTCACTATCATACCGCGACCTACGAAAGGAACCCCGTTCGAGGAATACAGGGAGAGAGTCCGACGAAGAAGACTCTTATTCTTATTAACTGTTTAATCTTTCCGCGTGACGTACGAGACGCATTACCGCCCGCTAGACTTGTTTATATTTCGCTGAATCACCGCGAAGATGCGGCACGTTTGTTATCCTGGATTTGAAGTATTCATGATATTATCCTAAGTGAAATTTGTTATCTTCTTTGACATTTATGAGTAGTCCGAAAATAAAAAATAAAATCAATATTTTTTTGGATAAAAATCTCATAATAGCGAAAATTATTAATTAAGAATCTTTGTAACATATAAGTTTTTTAAAAATTTATTTTCGCGATGTGGTGTAAAAATTCCTATAAATTTTTTTGGACTTGAACTGCGTTAGTATAATTTTTTATAAACATTATCGATTCAAACCCGAAAATCATTTTCAAAAATATCTTTAATTACTTATATTTCATTAAAATATGATAAAAAAAGTAACTTTTTACACGACGAGATATATAGTTAACAAATAGATAATTTTGCGGAATCGATGTAACTTAGTCTATTTGGCGAACAAGGGAGAAAGGAGATATTGGAAGGAATGAGAAGAACAGGGAACAGGGAACAGCGAGATAGCGCTGAGTTACATCTCTCAATTATTTGATAATGCCGCCGACACCGCGCTGAGGGGATCTCGTTAAAACTTAAAACGAGCTCTCCCGTAATCTCCTCAATGTTTATACTTGATTCGTAAATCTGAGCGAATCTCGGTAGTGTTATCGCTGTACCAACCGAGAGGGACAATAGATAATATAAAATCCTGTGACTCACTCCGATACTTGCATTATCGGTTTTTCTAACTTTAAACTAATTAAACTTGCCGTGAATGGATTATAATTGGCAAAATAAATTTTAAGATTGTAAATTATGAAGATAAAATTATACGAAAAATAAAACCACACTTCGATGTAATATTTATAATGAAACAGAAAAATTTTAACTTCGGAAATATACAAAGACGATTTATGCACGAGTAAGAGAAAGGGTTATTGGCTATTCCGCGTTTAAAAGAACATTAATTAAAATTTGAACGTGGGCTGTGCAGACAGACAAATAGCTAATTAGATGAGTGGATAGCCTTGATAGCCAGTCGAAGTCGTTAAGGGCGGCAGAACAAGCAACTACATCAACGATAGTCATGGAGATTATTCAGCTCGTTGTCGTGCTTTGTCCCCACACTCGTTTGCCATCCATAAATAGAGCGGCGGAATAAAAGAAAGAGAAAAAGCTAAGACGCGCAACGGCGAAATAACGACCACGTCGTAGAAACCTGTCGGCCTCTGTGTGAGCACGTGAGAGGTGAGACAGACGGTAAGGAGAAGTGTCAGAAGAATGGTGAGGGAAAGGCAAGCAAGATAGGATTAGTTGTTAGTTGAGATAGCACGACACACACGGCCAGGGGTCGGGTACATCTAGATTAAGATGCATCGGAAAGAAAAAGAGCTCGGGATTGGATAAAGAGACGAAAGGAGAGTCGGTCCCCTTTTAGGTTCAAGTGACGAACGACATCACGAGACTTTGAATGCCTCTCCGACTGTCCATGGGTATCGCTGACCTTCTCGTGAGTCTTTCTGGTTTCGAGGGAGGAGCCAAACGACTGGCGGAGAACTCTCCTCATTTGATGTACGAGCACGGGGACCACCCTTGATGATCAAATCTCGAATCTTCCAGCCGGTTTCACATAAAAATCATATTTATCACGTTACATATAACGTATCTGTTTAACGCTTTTTCTTCGTCTTAATGGCTATAACGGGCAGATTCATTTTCGCTTTTGATCTTGAGCTACCGCTTGTAGATTGTACGAGCACGATTGTCGTGTGTACGATTTACGCTATTATAACAACGGAACTTATGTATCAGAATAATTTAGAGATAAATTATAGATGTACATATATAAAAAGATTTGATTTTATGTGAACTCTGGTTGGCGCGTGTTGAGTTGAGCATCAATGAGGAAAGTTTCAAAGCAATATCGGTTATTACTATACAGTCGTCGTGATATTTAAATCACGTAATTTTGAAAACCACAATCTCGGTTTGTTGTGTCAGTTCTATTTCTCTTTGCTTGTAAGTTTCCCATCCTGCCTGTGTTGTAATGGCAATAAATGTGTTGCGAGAAGGGTGTATGAAATACATGTAGGAGAACGGAGGAAGTTCTGTTAGAGTCCTAGGGCTATTTCGTCCCAAGGGATGAACGCCATTCAATAACTCAAATCCGACTCAATTTGCGGGAAGAAGGTTTGCGCGAACCGTTCTCTGCTGTCCTTGGTGCAGACAACCGTGACGATAGATTTATCGACTTCTTAAATCCATCATAATTTTGTGTTGTTTGCGAGTAAAAATACGGAATACATGAAAATTTTTTGTCGAAGAAAATATAATACGCGCGATACTTTTTTTTATCAGTGGTATATAAAACTATGAATATAACGAGAGAGAAAATAATTGAGATATATAATTTCTGATAACATCGAGATTATCCGGCGTTGTTATTCTAAAGAATCAGGTCGTAAAAAATCTCGATCTAGCAATTTCGAACATGCCGTACCGCGCGGGGGATAAGAAATGCTAGCAATGCCCGCGCGCATTAAAAGGGCTATAGGGAACGACGCCGTAATGAATTAAGGGAAATCAGAAATTGCTTTAAATAGCACCGTAAAAATAAAGTTCGTTTAAAAGAAGGGGAAAGGACGAAAAGCGTAGCAGGAAGCGAGGCGGAAGGAAGAAAGCGAACACACACACATACACACACACACACCCATCCTCGGATCCCGGGACCGCGGAGGGGTGCTAAGTCGGCGGTGGAATGTGTAGCGCGGAAATTGCCGAGAAACGCGTATTAAAATCGCTGGATTTAGTAGGGAGATAAGCCGCGGTGGTGAGACTGTGGAGAGAGGAAAGGGAGAGAAAAGAAAAACTCTCTTTTACTTGCGCCCCGCAGCATTGCCGTCGTCTTTCCGCCAGTCGTTACCCAAAGCTCAGAGCCTAGACTTGCGTCACCGCACACCCCCAACACCACCATCCCGGCAACGTTACCCGGTCTCTCTCGCGTGGTCCTCAAGAATCCAACTCCTAACATTCGCATCATTTAAGTCGCTATGCACACTTCCGTTTGCTCATTCTTTTCTTCTTTACTGCGCGCAGCTTTGTGTATTTCTCATGGAAACGTTTTCCGCTCTGAAATAATTCGATGAAAATGTAAGCCGTTACCATTTGCGTAAATCTTAACGAACGACGAACTGGTATTTCCGGATATTTTACATCCTCTCTTAAAAGGCACGTACAGTCGATACACGAATGTATCGAAGTTTATTGTTGACTTTGTTTTAGCAAAAATTAATTGATTCTGTTTTTTCGGCATTAAAAAGTTTCGTTTTTTTATGTAAAACTGTCATAAACGTTTTTTTTTTATTTATCTTATAAATTATATTATTTGATCTGTGTGAGATACATGTTTAGCTAACATCATTCAAAACGTGCGACAACTTCTACAGATTGTCCGCTGACCCCTGAGAGGGATGCAGCACGACGTGCTATAGCGTAAGGCCAGATGCTATCTGGCTGTGTGGTACGCTATATATGTACATGTACGATCAATCTATAGAACTTACACTTGTATTTAATCATTAGAAGTAAAATTTGACAATATATATACATATATATGTACATACATTTGTCAAGTTTCATACTTAATGGTATAAATAAAAATATGAAATAAATAAAATATAAAAATTATAAACTTTAAATATATTTGTCTATTAAAAAAACAAATGTGAAATAAGTTTTTAAACAAAAGCATGTACTGTCTGAAAATTCTTTCTCATTTACTCGAAGATGCCAGCAAAAAAATAATTATAAGCAATAACAAGGTTATAAATTTTTTTGTTTGTTCATAAAAATCTATAGTGTTGCTATCTTTTTCTTAACCAGTTGTCTGTCTTTCTTAACCTGAATTGATGAGGAAACCTGGCACGCGCGCGAGTATGTGTAACTATATACACATCGTAGTCTCGTCTGAGGTAATAATCCATCGGAGGATTCCCCCTTACAGCACTGTGCCCACTCAAATGGTCGTAGCCCGCGCTTTTATGCCGTCGTAAAAGCGCAGTAACAATTAATAAGTATCTCATAAAAGCTATTGCCGTTGACACCTTTTTGAATGACAGGGGCGGGTTAAGAGAGAACGTCGTCGCGTTGATACTCCTCAACGTCTCCGTTTTCTCTTTCCGACTTGTGAACATCGGCTAAATAGCGTGGTGAAATTGTCCATAAATTTTATTTACGCGCGAATCGTTACTTTTAATCAGACAGTTATGCGAACTATTCTATAAGCTGTCTACCACCTCTTCTGACATTTTAATGCCTTTTATTGCGTGTTTATTGTTCAATGCTAAACGATGTTTGCGGATAATAAAAATTGCGTAAGAATAAAACAAATTCCGCATGCATAATATATAATCTACAAATTCCGTTCAAAAATAGTCACGCGCGCAACTGTTGCGAATATAAGAAAGGACAAATTTACAAATAATTAATTCGTAAAATTTGCAAGCGCTTTAACAAGATTATTTTAAGAATAAAATTAATTTTTAATATTTTTTAAATATATTAAAACAAAAAAAATTGTCTAGCGTTTTTAGGAAGCTTGCAATTTTTTTCAAAGAAAATATATATTTATTCCAATTAGATATTCTATGTAAAATCTCTGAATAAAAACACCGCAATTTGAATTGCAACATGTTACGAAATGATTACAAAATCTCGGAGAAGTGTCTTTCTTAAGTCGATAAAAATAGTTTTGGCTTGTAATGTTTATTTGACAATATAAGCTGTTTTCCCCTTTCGACCGAAACGAATCTAAACAGCTACTTTCCCCTTACCAAAACGGATGTAACAAAAGGCACGCGTAAATGTACGCGTGCACGTAACAAATACAATTCTGAGCTAGCATTGCGGCGTTTCATGGGTTGCGAAGGGAACAAGAGAAAACAGACTAGATAATATTACGCGAACCGGATATAGAGAAACGGCAGCCACAAACCCGCGGTTGGGCTTGCGTCGTTGCCTTAATTAAGTTACATGTTGGTCGCATTGTTCCGAATATACATATAAATGTCAGAACAGTAGAGGGAAAGGGAATATTAATTAGTTTCCATAGAAATTCTCTTTATTGAGCCTACAAGTGCAAGATGTTTTATTAAATCTCTATATATTTATGTTACAACTCTCTCTCTCTCTTTCTCTCTCTTTCTCAATTAAATAAATATCTTTATTTTAGTATCTTAAAACTTACAAACAACAGAAAATAAAACTTATTTCTAATACATGTACAAAATAATAAAGTAATAATTTTATTTTTACGTATTGAACACTACGTAAACACATTAGTTGATTTTCAGATTCGCAGACTAATTCGGGAGTAATTAATTATGCCACACTGAATGAGATTGGACTGAGTATATCAGTACTCTCTGTCGACATTTCTGAGGGTATGAACGAGGTGCGTATAGAGGTACGAGGGGGTAGAGGCATCCGGGTGGCGCTAAGCCAGCTTTCTCAGCTGCGGAAGGCAGAGAAGGGTCGCGGGGCAGAGTGAAGAAGGGGAAGAAGGGATAGAGGGCAGAGCAATAGCCTTTACGACTCGGCCATAGTATCAAACGATCTATCCTGCCATTAAGATAGTCTCAGAACGATTCGGTAACCTTTGGGTCCGTGGAAAGCGATACGCTATCGACTTCGTAGCTCGGCCGCGGCATTTTGTGAACGGATAAGGAAGGCGCTCCTTCGTCCCCTGCCATTCGTCCTTTCACCCGTCGTCATTTCGTCTTCATCTACGCACGAAGGTGCCAATACAGTTGACTACCATCACCCTTCGAAGAAAGATCTCTTATCTATAATATCGCTTTTCGATCATATCGCGAATTTTGAGCCAATCTCTCATAATTCGTCGGCTCTTTCAATATTACGACCTTCGTCGAAATTATTCACTTCGATCTTTGAAAAAAGATGACAAACTTGCAACCAAATTTTCTCTCTTTTTTAAATTTTGAACATCTTAGAAAAGAAACCAACAAATAATATGACAAGCGTTTTATTTTTGCGTTGTATTTTTTTTAAATTGTTCTCAGATGTTCTCACATCATACAGATGGTAACATTAAAATAATCTCTGGCTTCTGCTCGTCACAGAATAACATTTTTCCAAATGGGATAACGCATATATATATATATATATATATATATATATATATATATATGTATATGTGTGTTATATAAAATGCAATACAAATGTTCGCTGAGGTGAATCCAGGGAGGTGGTAGTCTGAAAGGGAGGATACCATGCATATACATCCAAGGGAATGGAGCGTCATGCGCCAAGAAAGTGGGGACAGGGCTTGCGCGGCAACGTAGCTTGGGAAGCGCCGTGTTTGACGGGGGTTTTCCCCCGGCCGTGGAAGAGGGGTATGGTTCCGCGAGAGTTTCCAGGGTAGTCCAGGGGTGGAAAAGGGGTGGAATGGAATGGAATGGAGTCGAGCGTAGTGCCCGCAGGGCGAGGTGGTGCCGAGGGGCTGAGGGGACCGAAGATTGATAATGCAATTCCAAGACTGCCATTATCCCCGTCCACCTAACTCGCTCCGGCGCTTCTATCTTTTTTGCTTCTGCGTTTCTCTTGCCCGTTTCTTCTCTTCCTCCTCCGCCCTCTCTTCCTGTGCCGTCGTATGAGAACCGGCGAGTTTTAGAAATGTTAACTCCATAAATGTCACGCCGTTCCTTTTTTCTTTTGGAAAACGGGAGAGGGAGAGAGAGAGAGAGAGAAAGAGAGAGCAGGTAGGTGGTCTGATGTACAATCTCGCTTATGGCAAATAGAAGATATTATTCGCGGGAATTAACTGCCTTAGGTTATAAGCCGAGCCATTCAGACTCATTATATCAGGTCTTTGTGATACTATAGTTTTATGTGGAGAGGACGAAAGAAATACTTAACACTTTTAATAATTAATAGAAGAAGAAACAAAAATCAAGAAGATAATCAGTAATTGCTCACTGACTACGTTTAATTCTTAAAGAAAGAACATGATTATATAGCTTAAAAAAATCTTATCTCGAATCTTAATACTGAATGTGTGTGTGTATGTGTGTGAATAGAAGTAATTTTAAGCTCGAGAAGCACGAAGATTGATAATCCAATTTCAAAAATTCCCATTATCTCCAACCATCCGGTTATCCCTTCGGGCCTTCTAGAAAGCCTTCCAGGTTTTCCTTTTTAGGATCTTTCTCTTCTGAACTTATTCTTTCCTACCGAAATTCCGTGCTCTTTTCTTTCTCGGTTATCTCTTCACACAAAAATAACATATCTGTTTTATTTTCTCCCACTTTTTAGAAATAATTATAATTTTTGACCACGTGTCGTAAAATCTTTTCTGGAACATTCTGGAAGGAATATTCCTCGTACGGAATACCTCTTTCGCCTTTCGTCTGATATCCTCCGGGAGATGCCGACTGGCTGCCGGTGGCGTTGCCCTGGGAACCCCCCTCGGAGCCGTATTTCCTTGGTAGGAAAGCTCGCGTTTTCGCCTCGCTTCCCAAATCCCGCCAGGAAAGTTTTCGCCGACTGTGTGTTTGAATGTATGTTGAAGTAGAAAGCGCGCGAGAGAGAGAAAGAGGGAGGGAAGAAGATGAATCCAGAGTAACGTGCCGGTTGTGTAAGCCTTTCGAAAAAATACGATTAATTATATCTGTCAAGTATTGTTATATATCTTGTTTATTTTTCTGTTTACTTACATGCCGTGATCGTAACGCACAGGTTGTCAAAGTCTGAAAAAATCAGAATGCAAATAACGATTTTAATAAAATAAACGTAAAAAAATCACATTCCTCAGGAAAAATAATTATGCTCATTTTTATTACTCGAAAACAAAGTGATAAAGACTTGTTGATTAAAAACAAAACAAAAGAAGAACGTGAAGAGAGTTGCAAATAGTTAAAGCGAGCAAGCTTTGTAAAAAAAAAGATGTCTCTTTTTACAAAACTACAAACGCTCATTAAAATAGCTATAATAAATTTGAAACACTGGAAGCTTGTGGAAACAGAAGAGTTTAGTGAGAATAGCGGCGCATTGAGGAGGAGATAGGAAAGTGTTAATCCTGCCGAGCAACTTTGCTGTAGGGAACTTGCACGAGAGGATTTCCATCCAATAAATTTGGAGCTTTGTATAAGCTTTCCACGCTTGAGTTTAAATCCCGGCGTTGGTGTGGGCTTATACGCGCGACCGTTATATATCCGCGGCAGAAAACTCAGTTTTCTACTGCTGTTTGTTGCAGAATAAATACAATTGTTGTTACGTACCGATAAATCGATAAAAATTGAACAGTACGCGGAAACGCGTAAATTTTGAAATAAAAAAAAATTTTTCTAAACGTTTTTCTCGCAGCACGTGTTGTAGCGAGCGAAGAAAAAGGGTTTTACGTGGCGAGTCGTAAGTGCCGGGATCGTGAATTTTATCAGTTCGTGCGGTAGTATCTGAAAAATCTGCTGGCGGAGACGATATCATTGCGTATAGGTATTTATAGGCATAGGTCTGGTCGTCACCCTCTTATGCGCAAATACCTGGAGCGAGACCAGAGGCGGAGGGAAAATTTTCGTGATCTCTTCGTGTACGGCTCCCTGGGCGCCCTTTCAGTCCGAGGTGGGTCTGGTCTGGAACGCGTAACACGCATTTTTATCAAACGTTACGAGCACCGGAACGAGCAGGATGAAAACCAATATCTTACTATCGCATGGGAATTCGCTCCGAATGCCAGCGCGTAGTATTTTTTTCCGTCTGGGTTCGATCCCTTGTTTACATACCTTTCGTAATCATGTGACCTCTCATCGGAGCTTTTTTTGGCGTCGAGATAGAAACGCGCGCGTGGAACCCGAGTAAATTGAAATCTTAACTGACATTAAAATCAAGATAAATGCAGCAGAATTAAACACGTACGGATAATGTGATTTAGTTAAGTAAAGAAATCTGAGTTTTTTGAAATAGTTTTCTTGACAAATTTATTTCCATCGTCCGTAATCCAACTTTCTCGGATTTTGTCTAGAAGAAATCATTTTCTTCCATCAACGTGATGAGATTAGGATCATAATAATCCAAACGGAAGACGGAAGCTATTTTATCCGGTATATCGATAATGTATGATGATCATCTTGTTCTTTATTGCAAAACCATCGAAGCACATCGTGAATTTCACGGACGTGGGCTCTCGGGTCGCTACGGCATTTAATTTTTATCACTTTACGGTGCATAATAATCGACATATTACATTATATGAACATGTGATAATTTTTTATAACGATCATAATTTATAGATTTATACTATGTTTTATTTTGTTTCTAAGAGTGTTGTAATTATTTAATATATTTTACTTTACGTTTTTTTAGCAAAACTAGCACAAAACAGGCGCGCGCTACGCGCACGCTATTGTTATTTTTATTTAACGTGTTGTCAGTGAACACAACCTGTCACCGCGATGACAGTATATACGTCTTATAAACCATATATAATACATATATGAGAAATGTCAGAAATAACGCATGAAAATCAAACTCAAAAAATAGTGAGAGAAAGAAGTGGAAAAACAACACGTGATTAAAGTCACTTGACAGAGAAAAGGGTAAAAAAGAGAATATTATATATATTATATGTAATATTCTATATCTGTATGTAATACACACACATACGCATATATATATATATATATGTATATATATATATATATATACCGTAATCACGTGACCGAAGTCAGTAACACTGCCGCGGTCGCGCGGCCGAGGTCAGTGACTTCACCGCAGTCGCGTGACTGGGGTCATTGACCCCGCCGCGGTCGCGCGACTGCAGTCAGTGACCCCCCCCCACCAAGGCCGCGCGGCCGAGGCCAGTGACCCCGCCCTCACCAAGGCCGCACGCCCGCGGTCAGTGACCCCGCCCCCACCAAGGCCGCGCACCCGCGGTCAGTGACCCGCCCTCACCAAGGCCGCGCGGCCGAGGTCAGTGACATTACTCTGTAGTATGTATATAATACATATAATACAATATAAAGTATAATATTATAAATATATAATAAATTATATGTATATATAATATATATTATTTAATATTATATATAATATAAGTTACAGTCACATTATTTTTACGTGTTGTTTTTCTACTCTTTCCTGTCACGTGACTTTAGTTACGTTTTTAATTTTCTCTACATAGTATACGACGAAAAGACTGTCTCACAAAATCGCTTTTATTATTTACTCTCTCGATCTTACCGATTCGATTCGACTCGATCAACCAACCAACCAATCGGCAATGCGGAAAAGAGGCAACTATAGGTGCGATATATTCGACTCCAAACGCGCACTTCTTGGTACACATGCCTTTTTTAATATAGGAAGATAAACACATCACAGACGCGCGCTACGCGCACGCTATTATTTTTATTTTACCATATTCCGTCAGTAGACACAACATGTCACCGCGATGACAGCTAGTACACGTACGACAGTATGACATGAATCGAGAAACACATTATCCGAGAAACGTCACCGAGTTTGCACACGCTTTTTCTGGTAAAATACGTAAAATACTTTTTTATATTTTAAATGTATTCTTTTCTACAAAGTAACAATATATATATCGTGTGTGTGATCCATTAATTAGATTAATACAAGAATAAAATTTGCAATGCTAATAAATTTCTCACATTTGTTCGACATAAATTAACCAAAGATATGTTGTACGCAAGACAAGTCGTTTGACGTCGTGAAATTTCCATGGAAACGTGAATGTGCTGAAGCAAGCAACTATGATGGTCGAACTAGCTTGGGAGATTACGAGTAACCTCTGGATCTAAGCAAGCGAATCGAGTAGAGGATGTGGTTGGGGATACGGTCCGATAAACACCGCACTACTCTACTGGAAAGCATTTCTCGCGCCAATATACAGCCTATGAGCGTAAGCTCGGTCACCTATCGGGTAGCTTTATCTAAATGAAGACGTTCGCTCGCAACAAATTTGATTACTTACAGCGATGTACGTGATGTTAGAACAGCTTGGATTTACTTTTTTCTACAACTTTATAAACTTACGGTATTAGTTAATTATATACTTCAATTACTTCTCTGCTGTTGTTCTCTACAAGAGTTAATTCTAAAGTATGTCTTTTTAAGTTTAATAAATATGTTTCAATATGTTTTATTTTAACAAAAGTTTTTAATAAGTATTTAATATTACAAATGTTGTAATATCTATTTCAGATTTCGCAATCTATAGTTTTTCATTTTTATTGTAATGTTGCAAATTTTTTTATGTCGAGTTTAACAACGTCAGTGTGTTAAATTATATAAAATTTTTCAAGATCGATTGTTTACATACGAATTAGAAATTAATTAAAAACGTGTAATGTAAAAAAATTCTCAGACTTTTATTGCTGTGTAAATATACAAACTGACGTGGCATATAATTTCTAAGTCGCACACGTTCGCATCTAATGCTACTTGATAATACGTACAAACGTTATTGTGCGCAACTTTTCATCTGACTTGTGAAAACGTTCGTGCTAACTTCGCGTCAGTGCTCCGGAAAGACACGGCAAGATCGGCCGACGACGGCTGTGTAAGAGCATCTGGGACCACATCTAACGCTTTCGGATGGTATGGCCGGGGTAGATTAGTGGAGGTGGAACACGTGTTCAATGCTCGGGGCGGACTCCACATCGAACTAGTAGTGGGTGGTAGAAAAATAACAAGCGGGGATACTTGGATGGAGTACGTAAGACGTCGTTATGCGCATCCGGCGCCACTACCGAATTCGAATCCGAACTCACGAGTTTCAACACCCATCCTCCCTCCGCCAAATTCCATTCCATCATTCTTTTATATAAGTGACTGCGAGGACACCCTGTAAAAACGTCTAAATCACTTCTACCGAGATATTAAGGTGCCTTACGACGTGAATTCTCATTTATTCCGTGCCCAACTACCTTCTTGGCAGCGCACCAAATTGAAAAGCGCAGATGCAAAGTTTCCTCAGCTCAGGGCCAAACCTGGTCCTGGACTCGCGAGAGTTACGGAAGAATATGTATTACAGTGAAGTAATCCAATCCCGTTAAACGTTACCACGGGTTTCCATTGATTCATCGAACAATCTGCGAGAGAGCACTTCCGCTTGGAAACGATCGGCAGGATTAGATGATTTTGAGCCGTTTCAATTTGGAAAAGTGTAGAGAGCACAAACTGAATTAGCTTTTGGTCTTTAATTTAACGTGCCGGCAGTTCCATATTCTCATGCAGTTAGATTAGTAAAATTTGCCCATACAGAACTACTATATGTCAACATAATTATTACTATACTCATCTGTACTGTACGTAAATAGTAATTTAACATAGTTTTTCAGTCAGATTCTAATCCAACGTGAAAGATACATTCATTGTATTTTACCGTCCCGACTTCTCTCAGCTACCCTTCTAGTTTAGATCTGTAAAGGGTGGCGTGTGATGTAAGGGATCGTCATTAATACAAGTGGAAAGTTAGAGGGTTGAGAGGGTTTCTCTCTGTACAGCGGAGAAGATCAGTCGCAGATGTAAATTTCTAATAAAAGCCACGGAGTTGGATTTGTGAAGATAAACGTGGCTGTCAAAATTTAACTTTGCCCCGCGAAGTCAGAGAAGTAATTCGGAAAACCGTCATTCGCCGAAAACCGTCCGACAGACAATGGCGCACTAACGAAAATCCAATCACCACGTGATGTATATAATGGTCGTACTAAACGTTGCTTTCCCTTCTTTCTGGCCCGCCCCCGCCCGCGGCATAATCCCACGAGTGAAATTACGAATGACAAATGGTTACCTATCGAATTTTACCCCTTTTTACCCTGCGGGTCGCTGACGCATAATAAGCTGAAAGTGGATGCACGTACTATTCGAATGTCGGGCATAAAGTTGTGTCAGATGACCATTGTATCTGCAATATAGCTACATCTTAATTAGCGCGCGATGTTAAACATAGAGGGACGGAAGGAGGGAGGAACGGTTTAATGAGACTTCACGATGATCGTTTAGCACGCATGTGAAATCTAAAACGGGAAGTTAGTTATATATAAGAGCGAGAATCACTCTCTGACATGATACATAATTAAGATAGTTATTTTTATTAAATAACAATAGAAAGTAGTTCTTTAAAAATATTTGAATTAAATAAATTAAATATCACAATTTTTGTCTTCCAAAACATTTCACAGCCAAAAACATGTATTTTAAAAATGAAGCTAATCTTAAATCAGCTTCTTCCTAAAATAGTGAGAATTTTATCTTATCGAAAATGAAAGTTTTTATTTACTTCTAGTTGTTCTTCTTATAACGAACCGTTTAATCTTGATATCTCGTGATTGTGTCTGATTTATTAGTCTTGATATCTCAAGCACGACGGAAGACATCTGTCTCTTCATCTTTTATCCGGAATCGCACTAACTATATGTCGGAGAACATTCATAAGTCGTATTTCATTGTAGAATGTAAATGTGCACGCGCGTAGTTGTCCGTGGGAGGACAGCGAGAGAAAGAGAGAGAGAGAGAGAGAAAGAAAGAGAATAAGCGAAAGAGAGAGACTGAGAGATGCGGATACGAGAGCCTTCGTGTGGCGCATCAGCATTCAAAGTACTCGGTGGAAGGAGGGCGCGGCTCTTCACAGCAGAAGAGGAACAAAAACCTCCCGAGAGAGCGGGATGTTGCATTAATATTTATACGTGAAAAGAGGGGCTGTTGTGCGAAAGGGCGAGAGAGGACGAGATCGTAGGTAGAAGGAGGAGGAGGAAGGTTGAAATGAAATGCAAATGCCTTAACGAGCCACTGAGGGACTACCGGGGCACATCCTAGTCTCGGTCACGAATGTACCTGCCTCTCATCAACACTTGCGTTATAATATGCCACTGATCCTCTTCATCGTCTGCATGTACATACAGATATGTCAATTCTTCATTTGTTCTTCGTTCGTTGGCTCGTTTTCTTCAAGCGTTTTTTGGATTTTAATATTTAATTAATTTTGAAACTAATAAATGAGAACGCAGATTAATGTCAAGAATAATGACCTCCTTTCTCTTTTCCAAGTAATAGCGCTCCGTACCTGCGTTTCCCTGTCGGAAGCACAATGAGGGAGAACGACCAAAGACGGTCATATATTAAGGTTACGACTAAGAAAGCTTTACTCGTATCTAAATAACGCAACTAGATCTTCATTACGAGGGGAAACGAATCCCGACAACCACTATGGCGCGCATTAGCCATATACCATATAAATAGTGCCCATATAAATTTTTTTATACAACTATATTTTATATTTACTAAAGAATTAACAAGAAGTTCAATATTATTAAAAACAACTTTGGATTTTGTGTGAATTTAATATTATTTATCGGAGAATAAATATAAATCTCTGCTTGGAAATTAGTGTCTCATCTTTAAACAACATTAATCTCGGCAGCACTTATCTTGTCCAATTAAGCGTGATGTAGTGACAGAACATTCAGTTCGCCATTTAAATATGGAATGCGCCCGCCTGCATAGGTGCCGCCTGCATATCTAAGATTCTTCACGGGGCAAAAACCACGGAATAGAAGATGGTGGAGAGAGAAGAAAAAAAAAGCAGAAAGAAAGTAAGATGGAAGCGGATGTATGTCGGGCACGTAGCCGCGGGGATTGCCTCGATGTGCCATAGAGGCAATCATGCCGGCAATGCAGAGGCCCATCTTACCGCGTTACCGTCGTGCATATAGCTACCCCCGAGCTATTCCGTATATATTTACTGTCTCCGTGCTTCCACAAAGCGTGTTTCCTCTACCACTCTCTCGTTCTCACTCGCCATTACGTTTCCGTATTTCTCTGTTTCTCTCAGCACGCACTTTCAAGAAAATTCGTGAAGTACGGCACGTACCATTGGTCACAGATTTAATTTATTGTTTATTTGTCAAGTTATTTGTTTGTAGTTAAAATCTGCAATCTTAACTTAGAAAATTTTATTGTTGGTTTTGTGTAAATAAAAATTTTATAATTTTTTTATGTGTAAAAGAAAATGTTTCTGCGCGCGCGCGTACAGATAATGCTGCCTTATGCTTATGCTAAATTAAAAGCTGACAAAATGTGATAAAAATTAAATTTATTACTTAATTTGCAAAAGTCTATAAGTGTATGAGATCGAAGTATCTTCGGGAAACCAAACTCAACGCGTTTGCAACATGATATTTCTCTCGCGTAGAAGAAACGCACAAAAGCGAACTTGTAATTCATATATCATCGATATGAAGAGCCCGCCAAAGTTTCGTGAGTCAAATTGAGGGAGTTTCAATATAACCTATCTTTCCGCAGAAACGGGGGGGGATTTAGAAGACTTGGTATTAGTAAGTCGCGAGGGTGATTCCAGCCAGGCTCTATGGCAAAAGCTGGCGGCACGAGGCGGCGGTAGCTCACCAGCGTTTCATTAGCGGAAGATGCTCCCCGCGGAGATGGTGGGGCAGAGAGCGAAGCGGTTTGCTTGCTTCGAACTGGAAGAAGGAGGTGGAACGAGGTAGATAGAGGTGGGAAAGCGAGATTAGAATCCCGTGCATGGTTGGCAACGCATATATCGGATAATAATTCACGCCCAACGCGAAATACCTTCCTCTAGAAATGTGCCACATGTATCTTCGTTCGGGATTTGCTCTCTCTCGTTTGTTTCATGATTTGAAAGATGTAATTAAGAAATTACATTACGAAGTTCCTTATATTAATTTTTAACGTCTTCAGCACGTCTTTAAACTATTCCGTATAAAAACTGGTAACTAACTGATAACGACTTGTATTGCATTGCATCAAAAAAATATAAAATATAAAATAACTTCGCTTAATGCGAAGAAGAAGCGTTACTGTTTGTCTTTAAATTGATAGTTTCAATTCTCATAAAATTCTCTTATATCTGCGATAATTTATTATCTCTGATTCACTTGCGATTAAGTATTTGCTGTGGATTTCTTCGGAAAGTTAGTCCATAATTAACCGAAGCACTTACGGCTACTTAGATGTGTCTACATTGCCTGGCCGAACTATTAAGTTTGCAAGACATACGTGCGTTTCCATTCCGCAGTTTACGCGATTATACGCATGCGGCATGTAGTAGGTATTTCGTATCTACTATAATACGTATCGCATTTACCCCAATGATAAATCAGATAACTTATTCGATATTATTGCAATAAGATTGTATTGGGTTCGCAGAATATTTTCGCAGTTGTTTGTTTGAGGGACTTTAATACGAGCTTTCGAATCCTCCGCGCGACACTTCGGCGCCAATGACATTTACATTCGCGCGAACCGGCGAGACAAAAGGGGGAAGCGGGATGGCCGAGATACGTCAGCGAAATCGCCACGAGTCCGCAGTGGTCGGCATTCACGGGCTCCCATGACCGTCGGTTCGGCCGTTTCGCAGTAGCATAAATGAGAGGCAAGATTAAACCGGGGGTGACGTATGGTATGTGTTGTTTTACACACGGCCAACCGCTACCATTTTTTGAGCCCGTTGTTTTTTCAAGCCTCGCTCCACCTACGAAAGAAAGGTTTACAGAGAGAAAGAGAGGCGAGGAGGAGGGGAGAAAACATGTGAAGCTGTTGGAACAATAGATAGGGTCGGATACAAGGGAATGCAATATCCGAAAAGAGGAGTAGAGAAGAGAATAAACAGGCCAATGGCTAAATGAAAGAATTACCTGGGGAGAAAGAAAAAACCATGTGTGTACGTAGATATAAAAAAAAAAAAAAGAAATAGTCAAGTAATAATATTCACACACGCATAGTAAATAAATTAATGTTGTATGAATACATTAAGAAAGAAAGACAGCGAAATAAATACAAGTGTAAAAAAAAGTGTTGAAAGAAAGTTCCGAGAAAAAGTGGAAAACAGTACATAAAATTTCGACGCATTGTGAGTTCAAGCTTCATGCGTTGCGAATGGATCGCACCTACACGGGGGAATTATCGTCTGGCTCGAGAGTATTCATATATATGTCGACTCGTGGGATTAACTTGTACCATGTAGAAGCGTCTGCCGCCATACAAAGGCTGCTCGTAAGTTTCTGGAGATACCTGGCCAACGAGAATTACGATCTTAGTAGCGAAGGATTCTACGGCACGAGCGCATTAGTTTCCTCAGCGTCTTGCTGCTCTCTCGCCTACGTCTGCTACGGTCTGCCAGACCGTCGAGCGAACCGGATTGGTCCAGCCGCACCTTTTACCTTGTCCGGGATGCACGTGATGATAATTCTACCTATTTTTACCGATATTTTCGCAGCGAAACGATAATGCAGATTCAGGAAGCAGCGGGATATCATCTTTTGTGTGAGAGAAATCGTTTTAAATAAGATATTTATATTTTATTTAAAA
Organism: Pseudomyrmex gracilis; assembly: GCF_002006095.1. Lineage (NCBI taxonomy): Eukaryota > Metazoa > Arthropoda > Insecta > Hymenoptera > Formicidae > Pseudomyrmex > Pseudomyrmex gracilis. The sequence continues at coordinate 735,375 of NW_018020622.1, read as the reverse complement.
AAAAAAACAAATTTTCGAACGTTACGCGAATAATAAAACACACAAACTTCGAGTAAAGTGGAGTAAAAGAGATACAATCGTTTACTTGGTTTTAACTAGACGCGTACCTGTCTTGTCCATTACGAAAGTGCTTTCAACATTTCTTTGCGGAACAAAATTTAACGCGGCTATTATGCAGAACGAGTTGTATTGGCAGAGTCTCAATCCCAATTCCCAGGGATAGCTAACTGGTCGAATGGCAAAGCCAAACAAAGCTTATTTATGTCTCAATTAAAAACGGGAATGGGATGCACCCTCGATGGAGCGACTCCAGACAATAAAGCAGTCGAAAGAGGGAGGTTGGAGCGTAAGAGGAGGAGTAGAAGGATGGGACGGAAGGGTCAGGAGGGACCGGATAAAGAGACAGAGACGCGCGAGGAGGCATTTGTGAGGGACAGAGAGCACGGGGGGGATGGAGACGGAAAACGTGGACTGTTGAACGTCGACCTCTGCGCTTTCCCGGTCTATGGCCGCTATTGTGTAGGAGGGACGCGGAATACCATCGGTTTTGGCTTACGGATCCAGCGCGTATATCCGAAACTGAACTAAATACACCGAGGGGACACCGAGGTACCGAGGAGATAACGAGCGAATTCGTGAAACGGCCATAGATCAGACGGCTTAATTATCTCCACGCATCGCTGCCTACCCTTTCTAATCGGCGTTCTACTCCCGCATTCGTCCGGAAGCTGACCTCTTCCAGCCAATCCGCGAATGTCGACTGTCGAGCACATAAAATATGATTTATTGCTACAAAACTGAATTAACGCACGTAAGCAAATATAATATTGTCTCTATACAAGATGCAACTATGTGAAGGAAAGGTTTATACAAAGATTGTAAAAACTCTAAACAAATTTTTATTTAATTAATTTGACTGAGAAAGAAAAAAAACAGTGTTTTTTGATAATTTTATCTTCACTTTAAAGTGACAAATAAGTCGATGAAAAATATTTAAAAAAACAGCAGTTTCTCTGCTTATTAATTTATATATATAATTTTTATTTTTTGTGTAAAGATATAAAATGTTAATATTTATTTTATCCTCTGTAAAATTTTGTTACTCCATCATGATCTTGCAATCCGGTCTGGTGCAATCGGTGTTTTGAAAAGTTGATGCGCATCAAGTATATAGTGTATACACATACATCGCGCTGTCGTCTTTATTTGCACAAGTATCACGAAGAATCTCAAGTTTATTCCCACTTCGGCTGTATGTTTGTACGCAATAAGATATATTGATATTCCTCCCGTCTAAACCCTTCTTTTCCACCCCTTTCCGCCGCCGCCTCCGGTTCCGGCAAGGCACCAACCCTCGTTCCTTTTTATCTCCGTAGAGTTTCCACCCCATCAGCCTCACCCTCGCAACCCCCGCCGTCCCATCGCATCCCGTGCGCGCCGTTCCCTTCGCCCTCATTCCGCTACCGGTACGAACCGTACACGACCCACCCCGATCCCGGCCAACCTCCTACCCTCCAGCGAAGCGCTACGGCAGTCATGGCGGCAGTTACGGAATCAATAAAAGTGGTGCTCATGCGCCTCAACTGCCGTCGCTACTGCCGTCCGCTGCCACCTCCCTTACGCTTCCACCCCTCGCTGGTGTCGTCGCCGTTTTAACCGTCCCTTCTCTTTTCGTACCGTTGCTTTTGGCTATACGTCCCGCTCTCTCGCTTCTTCCTTCACCCTCGCACCACCGACGTGCACGAGATTCCTCTCGCTACTGCTATGGATTTCGTTCTTTCCCCTCAACCTACGACTTTGAATCGCGCCAACTTCCATCTCCCTTTCCCTTCTATCTCTTGATGTATCCATCCTTCCTGAAACTACGGGCTAAAAACTATACGAGTTCTTTCTGTACCGGGTGCCTCAGCGTAATCTTCTTTCATTATTTCTTTACATTTTGAAGTACGGTAGTATCACACGCAAAATGTATGAATAATTTTAAGAAAGAGAAAATTTAGGATTTTTTGAAGATATAGAGCGTGAAGGATTTATGTCGACGAACAGTTTTTTTGTGGTTACATATTTGGGCACATGTTGGGATATCGATTATGCTTAAATCCACAGCATGAATATATCAAACCCCGTACTAATTTACATTGAAATCGGTTTACTCGTCTTGAATTTATACCGATGTGCAAAGCATCAATATGTGTGTGTGTGTGTATGTGTGACAAATGTAAAAGAGATGTGTAGAGATGTAAAGAGAATGTGTACGTTAAAAATTTATTGAAAATATTTTTACTTGTTATATAAAATAATGGAACACGCATAAAATCAGATAAAAAAAATATAATTTACATTGCAAAAACTTTATTGCTGTGCATTTTTACTGATAGTACACGCAAGAAAAAAGAGTAATACGTGAAGGATTTTCACTGTGACTCACTTATTATAAGCATAAAATTACAAGAGTCACTGTGTTGTTAAAAAAATAAAATTTATTTATATGAAGAAAAAAAAAAATTCTCTCGATTTGAAACAAAGATACAAACAGCCGTAAATTTCAGTACGTTTGGATGAGAGTGATAACAGGATTTTCACAGTTCGGTGGCTTTTTGCGGTCAGCAATCTGAGCGTTGTACTAATTTCGCAGATATCTGATTAATTGACTGACGCAACATAGGCCGATCGAGATAATTAATCATTTCCCATTATTCCTGATAAATGATAGGGGTGCAACGGTTCGTAGCTTTTCCGAATGTGGTGTGGGAAGCTGCGGGCAAGCGATGGCAGGTAATGTCGGGATAATGTTTCGCATAAACTGTGGCGAGTCACATGTACAACAACGTGGGCGTATGCGCGCGAAAATAAAGCGCAGCGTTGCAATGTATACGCACCTCGTTATACGCTCATCATGATCTACAGTGATAAGGAAACATTTGCAAAACATCCACTTTCGAATGGACATTTGATTATCTTCACAAATAAACGTAGTTCAAATATATTTTTCAATAAATAATTAATTATATTAATTGTTAAAAAGCGTTGTATTAATTAAATTAAAGTAAAATGATTAACAATGGATTTTCTTACAAAAATAATTAATTGTCTATAAGTTCGATATACTCAGGGATAGATTTTTGTTTTTTTTTTCGATAAAATTGTAATGAAATAAACGTTTCAACATACCGTTCCGTCTTCTTTCAACATTAAACGCGCGCACTTAAGATATTTTTATAGTCTTATATTAATAGCAAGGTTCGCGAGCCGCTTTATCCGTAGTAGAAATTAAATTGTGTGTGTGTGTGTGTGTGTCTGTTCAGAATAATTATATCCATGTAAATTTTTCAAGAACGATACAATTTGCATAATGTAGCCTGTACATTCCAATTAACGTGTAATTGAAAAATATCTGTAATCATCAGAAGCTTGCGCGTTCGCGCGCAAGGGAAAGAGCGCTCCCTGCGAATTATCCCGCGAGCATTATTTTAACGCGCGGATCACATTTTTACTGGTTTTGTAATAACTGTCGCAGCAACTTTGTACCGTGTACTTTGCGCGACATAACATGTCACGTCATAATTAATAATGGCACCTTAATTAGATGAATTATACGCGCTTCAAGATGTTCGAAGCGTTCGTCCGACGTTACGGTTTCCGCTTTGTCATCGTAAATCTTGTTCACGATTATCGACGAGCCGCTTCATCATTCTGCCACACGTGCGAAAGAGGTCGTGTGTTTCGGGGAATCATCTCCGGTAAATAGTTCTTCTCTAAGGCGAAATAGCGCGGGAATCTTGTTGCAGGAAGCACCGAAAGAATGCTTAGTTCGCTATAGAAGAAGAGGTCGAAACGGACGACCTTTTCACGGCGAATGGGTCGTACTCTCGAGCGAAATAGGCCATAGCTGCAGCAACCAATGGGCAATGCAACCCTGCCGAAGTACGGCGAACACGTTTGTGTATAGTTTGCGGACACGAAGGAAGGGTATACCCGGGCGCTGTACACGGTACATGCTGCGACCGTATGGTGTGTGATACGGTGTTTTATCTTAGAGGCAACCCTTAGGGTTTCCTGCTACGGAGAGAAGTTGCCGCGCTGCGTGTGTTGCCATGGTGGAGACGGTCTATCCTCCGTCTGAAGCGATAAATGCTACTCTGTGTTAGCGCAACTGAAATCTCAGCTTTTATTCTTAGAAACGAGAATCATAAATAACGAGTATCTCGTTTAGGGTTAAGTGAGGGTCCTCTTTTTTGCATTTATCGGACAATAGGTGAAGGTCAGTTGAATTTAATACTGAAATCTTCATTAATCTTCCAATGTGTATTCTGTATGTAATATCATTTTTCTTAAACATGTAAGTTTTATTTATACGATATAAAAATATCTAAATATTTCGTAAAATTTTCAAATTGTAAATTTACTTATCATATATACATATATACGCGTAAGAATATGACAATTATATTAAAGAGATGAGTCTTATCTTTTACACATTTTTTATTTCATGCAGCGATGTAAAAATGTAAATTTTGAATTCAAAAACGTTGGATAACTCGTATAAAATTATAAATATAAATAATGTGTGCAAAACATTAAATATATTAAAAACTCATAAAAAGATCGCGCAGAAGAATTTGTTATTTACATTACATCTGTTTTCGCGAGACATTTAAATAACAGAACTTACATACGTACCAGCACTTAACATGCATGTAAATCAAGCCGACGTGTGTCCAGTACGTTTCCAACAGTCACAATATTTATTGCGCGCGTGTCTAAGTTTTATTGTCGGTATGTGCAATTTTACTTTACGAATATGTGCGTTTGGTTCTGTAAAACACAATTTTATTAAGTTACATCGTGCACACATTTAATGTGCACACAAAAATTATTTCTTTCCTAAATCACTGAATTGTAATTTTCTGAACGATTGATTGTTCTAGATATTTTCTGCAAGTTTGTAATCATCAGAATGAGCGGAATGAGGGATTATATGAGTCAAATTATCTTAATATTCTATTCCTTAAAAAAAAAAAAAGATCTCTCGTGGATCAGCAGATTATTTTGGAAGAATTTCTGCATTTTTTAAGCATCACCTTGCTTATTACGAAACTAATTATGTGAGGATCACTATAATTGACAGGCGTTTCGTAATATTATCGTAAAATTATATAATAGTCCTGCACACTTCAAAAACCAATAAGAAATTTATTTTACAGAACATATACTTATTGTAAGTAAAAGTTGAATAAAAACATGTTGTATACAAATATAGTGCTAAAGTTTTATTTATATAGTGTTTTTATTTTGTCGCATGATATAATAAAAACATAGAAAATAGTTAAAGAAATCGTTAGCTTATTTAAAATATCCGTTTCCGTGATAAAGTTTACGAGCTGCAATATCATAAACTTTACTTCGTCAAGCTTGATTCAAAAAAATCATGTATCTGCTAAATTTGTAGGTAGTAAGACCGTTGTATGTCTGAGATCAACGGAAGAGGCAAAGTCGTAATTTTAGTCGCAACATTTGAAAGATTCAAGGATAAAGAAATAAAAAACCGATTTTCGTATCTGAGAAAAAATACAAGAAAAAGGCTAAAGTAAAAAATTTAACAAAAGGGCTGCGCTTACACATAACTTCCTAGTTGCATTGTTGTGTCACGACTGTTTTAAGATGTAACCCTGCATATTGTTCATCCAAAAATTATAGCCTCAAAGTTTTCACGGAAATTTAAGTGGAGAGTTATTGAGTGACAGTGACGTTTATGGCAGCGTATTTTACGACTTGCAGAGAAAAAAAGAAATAGAGAGACATATTATATCAAAAATAAAAAAAAAATCTAGAAGGTCAAACATTTTAAGCATTACGGATTCAATCGTGTATAAAACAAGTTTTTTATCAGTCTGACAGTCTTAATAATTATGTAGTAATTATAAAAGAGATAAAATTATCTATAAACTATTTGAAAAGAACTTTATATATATACATTGCAACAATATACAAACAAATAAATTCGAATCAGTTATAAAATATTTTTGGTTATCGTACTCTTAAATAATATACAAGAACTTTGCGTATGAGATTCTTTTGGTAAAACTTTACAATTGCAAATGTAGAGCAAAATTTGGAAATATTCTGCACACCCGTTATATCTTTATAAACTTATACACGAATCAACTTCCACAGAAGAACACGGTGATAGGATGTTGCGAGATGTATAGGCAATTTTGCAAATGAGAATCGTGAGTAACGGGAAACATTAGCGCCGTCTGCAACCACTCTCCTTTAAGGAAACGTGTGCGTGTGGCTACAGTATATATATATATATATATATGTGTGTGTGTGTGTGTGTGCAGGTACATATAATATGTTTAGGTGCACAGACTTTTTTAGATAACGGCTTGCCAGTGATACTTTTTATAACTTGCTATCTTAGGAAAATGTTCGCATAAGAAAAAACTTTCTATACTATTGATGTTACAGTATAAATGTGTCATGATAAAACTAAAAATTAAAAAAAACGATATGTTTTTTATCAATTTTTCTATATATCTGTCTTTTTATTTAACGTTAATATTTTTTTTTATTTTCCTTAAATTTTATAAACTGATTTCAATTTGTCACGATAAATTTACGTACAATATAAGATTTTGCATATATTTTTTTTGCAGTATTTTAGTTTTAGTAAATAATAGAATTTTTAATGCAAAAAACATTTTCTTTACTTATGTTGAACAATTAATGAAAGACTCAAATAAAACTCAATTAAAATAAAAAATTTCATTAGTTAACAAAGTTTTCGCTTGAATATTATTTTGTATTGTATCACGAGTCTTTACAAGATAAGAAGTACTATTTCAGTGTACACGATAGCGTAAAAATGTTAAACGGTTATCAGCGTTTCTCGCATTGACGAAATTCTGGTGTGAATTTATGCACTTCTGATTAATCTCGTCGCTAGATAAAAAATTAATTGCTCAAGCTTCACACTCTAAATGCTACTGCAATTATTTATGACGCCATTCAGATGTGATGTTCATAATCAGTACGCTTGTTTTTTTTTGCACATATCTCTTCGCGATGTCTTATAAACTCTCTCTCTCTCTCTCGTTCTCTTATTCTTCCTTTCTTTTTTTTTCAGCCAATTTTTTCTCTTCTTCTCTTTTCAGATATATGTAAACAAATAAGTTTTTGTTTAGATCTAGTTATGTTGCTTGCAATTATAAACGAGCTTGTTTAGTGATTATCGTCGAGAAGTGTCACGAGAGATAGAAATAATAGTACATACTATTGCAAAACTTATTATAAAAGACATTTGTCGCGTCAGCTAACAAGTAATTACTGCCTCAGAAACTCGACATTACTTTTGTGTATAGCGCGTTGGCTTGCACCACAAAAACCTCTCTGCCCTTTGTGCATGGGGAGTTTGCACTTATGGGTAGGACACGTACATAGATGATAATGGTATGAAGAAGGGAAACCGTAATGCACAAACAATGTTGGTGAAATACCACACAAAATTTTCTCCCGTCTTATGACTAAATAATATTTGCCACACTTTCGTATAAAGAGTGTCGCAATATATGTGCGATCAACGTTAAAAAAAATTTAAAAAAAAATTAAAAGAACAACAAGTAAAATTAAATACATGAGAAAGTATGATATAGGAAGGTGAACGATATTAGATTTATAATATACAGATACTCGTGCTATTTTTTCATTGTGAGAGAGACAAACAAAATAAACAAAGACAGACTGTTATTGATACAACTCCGTTTTGTAGCATGCTAATCACGTCGTATCGAGAAACCGACGAAAGATACGCATCTTCAATACATGTTGTTAAGACATAATCCGATATTAAAGCCAGTATCCGCGCTACCGTGGCGCTACGCAATTAATTTATAATTGGCTCATTTTACAATCTTAATTCAATCTATCGCCATTTGCGGCGCTTCGTTATGATCCCCCAGGCATTTACAGACCTTCATCATGTGTCGCGCGGCCTTATTTTACAACACTACACACAAGTGCATCCGCAATTCTCAATATAATAATAATAATTTCGAGTCATCATCCGTGGCAACAAAAACTTCGGCCTATAAATAACTCGGTAATAAGCTTACGCGGCGCGCATGTAAATTAATCTCGCGCTGCCACGATCATTAATTGGACGCCCAATTACGATTCTATCATTTTAATATATTGCGTTATCGAAGAATCAAGAATATTAGATCAGACGCAATTTAAGAATGAGACTACTAGAGTAAAGGAAAGAACATATTTATGAGTAAAAACTGATAACATCAAATACAGTAAATTATTCGGGAGTAGAGAAAATAATCTTTTTAACTATAAAAATTTATAATTTATATATTATATACTAAATGCGCGCGTGTGTGTGTGAACAATGAGCGTTTATTTTTTCGGCGTGTGTTTGTAATCGCACTGTCATTACCATAAATTTTAAACGTCATTTACACCAAGGCACCTGCGCTGTGGAAAATTACATTAATCTTTATCTGATGAATTATAACTTGCTATTTAAAGCAGAGTTATACATATTTCATCGATATATTTTCGTTGAATAGAAGTTCTTATCAAGTCTTATAGTTTTTAGATTTTTCGTGATTCGAGATAATTCCGACAAGTTGTCGTGATTTCCGCTAGATGCCGACACAGTTACTATACATGCTGCGATACACAACTGTAGTTTCAAAGATCTCTACACGAGTTCGAATGTTATCACTTCGTTATTGTTTCTTCGTACTATTTACTTAAGTTATCTTAATATTTAGATATTCTCTTCTCAAATTTTAGATAAAATAGACTTGTTAATTCTTTATCATACACACACACACACACAGAATGTTTTCTACTATGTTAAACTTTCTTATTAATTTTAACAATAAATGAGATTTCAACCAGCAAAAAATACATTAAAACATTTGAGTTAACACACGAGTTAAAGATAAATTAACAAGAAGCGACCGTGTCAAGGTCGAATTGCCATCTCCAAAATAGTAAAGTTTGTTATTTGCGGTCCATTAAGAACAGAAGGACCTAACTGGTCTTTGCGATAGAAATTCCGGGGGCTGTCAGCAGGTCGGTGGAGTTAGTTTAATTTCGCGAACTGTTTCCGCGCGGCAGTTCGAGAAGCAAAGAAAAGGAAAGAAGAATGAAAAAAAGGACCGGTCGAAGGAGAAACTAACGATTTCTTTCTTCGTACAGCACACGTTCACGTGGTCTCTCTGGCTTCCCTTCCGCGATTCCTGTTCGTAAGGTATCCTAGTCCGTTTCCTCCTTTGTCCTCCTTCCACGGTATGTACGGCTTGCAAAGATCGCAAGCAGGGAGTGGTAGTCCTCCCACGGTCTCGTTCGGTTCAAGTTTTCGTTCGGTTAGAGGAGTCGACCGTCGCCCATTGCCCGTCACTATCCCCAGTTTCCGCACCATTTCTCCGTAACGCGCGCCATTTCCTCCCTTTTCTCTCGCCCTCCACCTTCACCCACTCCCTTCCACCCTTCCCTCCTGTCTTCTTCCAATGCTCTCTTCCCTTTTTCCTTCGCGTTATTCTCTCTCTCTCTCTCTCTCTATGTGGGCGCCCTCGCTGTTTGTTCTCTATTTAGGTCGTTTGGTCCGCGCAAATACCACCTTCCGCCGCCACCCACCCTCTCGAACTACGGCCACTCTTTTATACGTGAGACTGATGACTCAAAGAAAATTTTTCAAAACACGCCGTTTATAAGATACGCCGTGCGTTCTATGTATGGTTTAATCTGTGTGAGATACGAGCTCGTAATGTGCCTAATGTTCCGTAACAAACGATACTCGGAGGTGTTAGACTTGTATACCGAATAAGGTGCAGTCTATGTAGATAGAAGATAAATAGCATTGTGAGCGTTATACAAAAACATTTTGCTATACTTTTTATAATAATAAACAAATAGAAAAATAAAGGTTTTTCGATCGATACTTCTTCTTCTGAGGCAAGAGAGTTCGCGAAGAGTAAGATTAAATCTCGATTTAGATTAAATCTCCTCGAGACGTTGAGGAATGATAAAGATTGTCAACCATGTTTTTGAGAGCAATCGAGAAAATCGCTTATGCTCAGAGCCCGCCTGTTGATCGCTAAGAACGCTTTTTCGTCCTAAATATAGCCTTACGATGTTAATCAGCGCGCTCGATCGACTTTGCCCGTGAATCGTTCGGTCTATAATTTCGTGGTAAACGGCGATCATGTCGGGCAAATGGTGCAATGAACCTCTGGTGTGTCCGCTGGTGCGCCACGCCTGTTTTAAATATGTGAATAACACTCTTCTTACTCCGAACTTGACTTTAAAACATTTTACTCGAATTGTCTTCCTGGAAATGATTACTTCAAACGCACGTTATATTTCTTCACAATAATTGCTTCGCGTTATATTGTCTTTATTTTGTTCGGATATAAAGTTTTGCTGTTTAATTCTCTTTTTTTTTTTTTGTGACAATTATTTGATTTGAATTCCGATTTTACTGAATAATAAGAACCTACAAATGTGAAATAAGTTTGGCTCTGTGATATATATGTTACGAATGTTTTCGATGTACTGGTTCTGGTGATATAAATCGGTTTACTCTCAAAATATTTCAGCTGCCACTAACACAGAGATTCTTTAAGTATTGGTTGACTGTGTTTAAATCGCGGTGCCGAGGGTATCATAGATATTCTGGTCTATCCATGTGTATGTGACGGGGTAGCGCGTTGACAGAATCGACAGTGAGACTTTCTATATAGAGAGGAGAAAAGCGTCTGACAAAAAATCAGAGAAGGATGGTCGACGCTGACGTGGCATGTCGTCGCATGTCGGTAGAAACTGAGACCTCGAGATATCTAGCTTCCGGTGGGAGAAATGGCTTTTTTCTCTCCCTCGTCTCTGATCTCGGAGAGACAACAAATAATCATTGAAGCGTTTCAAACCCTCGTTCATGTGCAACGAGGATAGGTCTTTGTAGTGGAATTAATAGCCTACCAGATATATTGGAAGGAAGTTTCTTGCAGTATCTAGTATATATAGTACATGTATGTGTGTGTATGTGGGTGTGGAAAAAAATGTTGAGCGTATTCTTATCATTTTGTCAATGATAAAATACATCGAAGCGTGTAATCAAACTATAAGCAAAGTTTTCTTTTATCATATATGCTTTGTTCAATAAAGCGATATTAAAATTTAAATGAGACTCGCAACAGAGAGACAGACAGGGTTTTACGTAAAGCAATAGAGCGACAGGCAGGATTTTATATGAGGCAAAGATTAACTTTCTTTCTCTGTTTCATTGATTGTTTCGGCACTCTGGTAAAATCACGAACCTTTCGAGATGTCGTTAAGGAGCTACGTGCTCTGCTATTTCAGACGCCTAATTCTCCTTACGATCCTACACTATTTCCTAAACCGCAGTCGTTGTGCTCTCAAGACAATCGCGGGACGAGATTCTGCTGAATATCTGCGCCAAGTGAGGAAGCAACGCTAAAATTGCGCTATTATCTTGCGAATACAAGTTTCGTTAATGTGTTATAAAACGTACAATATTAACGACATTATAATAAACGTTTTATTGCATATTGAATTCTCGATGCGCATAAATATTTTTATTTTTTATTATTATCATTTTACTATTTACTTTTATACTATTTTTTATTATCATTATTTTATCATAATTTTACTAAAGTTTAGCAGCCGCGGTCGAGAAAGAGAGAAAAGGATAAGACGATAAACGTCTTTTCTACACATTTTTCTACTTCTGACTTGAAGTTTATTTATTAGTAATAGTAATAGCATTGGACTTTTAAATATTCATTACACACTTATTTTTGAGTAAACTTATCAACAAATCGTTGTTATTCCATTGGCCAAACAATTTCGGCGAACAATACATTCCTTGTTGGTAACCACATGCAATAACTCTCGGTGTATGTTGGTCCCTTACGGGTCTTAAAAAAAGAAAGAAAGAGAGAGAGGAAAAAAGTGGCATGTGGAATCCCTACTCTTGGGTAGAGATCCCACTTTAGGCCCGCTTTAGGCAACCAACAAGTCGGCCTTGAAGTGAACCCCACTCCTGCCACTGGACCTCCTTTACCATCGCCATAGTAACATGGCTGATGCTAAAGTTTCTTCACCAACCACTCTTCTACGCAGTTAATATTATTTTTGGGACTTACATAACATACATCTAAAAAGTGTTTGGCAACATTCAAGTTGCCGACGAGATAAAATCGAACTTACACTTTTATTCGTATTTTACTCGATGACGTTAATACATTCTGCAAAGGTTATAGTACTCTAATTGTTTAACAGTTTTTTTATTGAATTATAACAAGCTTAAGAATATTATTTAACATTATAAATATATTCTCCTCTCTTGCAACGTTAACAATATGGCAGTATTAAACATGAAACAACAATGTCTTGCTCGTTAAATAATAACGCATCTCGTTAACAAATTTTTTTCAAGTTTTATTAGACATAAATTATGCTGTGCATTCGAGCAAAATATAATTACAAAATTAATTGCGCGGCACAATTAATTATTAACATTTTGTGTACTATTAATGTTACACTTAGTACTTTATTGCATAATTAAAATAATTTATCTGATCACCCGGTAGAAACACTGGATGCAGACATATATACCTATATATAGACATGTGCGGTATCTCTACTGCACGGCTAATGGGGTTTGAATGGCCGTGATAAAATGGTATGGCTTCCGAATGTTGACTAAACTACACCCATTGCAAGTGGAAAACCAACTGGAAAATAACAATACGCTTTGACGAATACGCAGCGCTGTGCATAATGATGATTTTGTACAAAATTAACAAAAGAAAAATTTAAAATTTTTCTTTTTTTAAATACTTTTAAAAAAACATATTATTAATAATAAAATTTAATCTTTTTTTTAGATTAAAACGAATTATTTCTTTTTTCTCGTTATTCACGAGAGAGGCTATCATTTCTCGCGCGGTATTTTTCGTACATATACAGAAAATTATAAGGTTACGAAGTAAGTGAAGAAATGTGAATAAAGAGATCGATCAACTATCATTATTAAATGTTAAAAGCGCGCCCTGATCGAGGACGTTCGATAGAAGATCACAAACATTATCGTCCCTTTCGACCAAGAAGATGGAAGAGTGGACAAGAACGAGCGAAAGGGTGAAAAGGGAGCGAGAAAGATATAGCGTCGACCAGAGAGAAACTGATTGGGAAAGGTGTTGGTGAGAGAAAAGGATGGAAAGGAGAGAACACGGTCACTTAGTCTCGAAGCACGTCGTCGCTATTACGCGATGAATAGGTAATTTGCGGATAGTCGATCGACGTATAACTCGCAACGACCGATCGCGAATTAATCAGCGATCATCATCGCGGCAGGTGAGAGTGGCCGGGGCTTTGAACGGCATTTAGCCTCGCTGCGGGATTGGAGTGTTTCAAAGAACCGCGTGAGCGAGTGGCAGAGATGAACGAAGAGCCGGAGAAGAAGAAAACCGAGACGGAGAAACAGAGATGAGGAACTCGCTCTATCACGTTTTTTCCTCCCTAAATAAGGATTTTGCTTTATCCCAAAACCGCAGACAACTTTGTAACAAAGTATCGATCATATAACCAGTTATGATGGCGGTATGAAGTCAACGACGCAGAAACATACCTTTTGCCGCGCGATGTACTATATGTTCAGGGCTCATTTGTCGCTCGATAGTAATCTTAAACCGTATTAAAGAGCGTAATTGTGGAGACGCATTTTGTATATAAAGAGTTACTTTTCGTAATATTTTATCGCTACCAGGAATACTTCGCAATGAGTTTTCTGTCATTTTCGACTTCGCGATACACGTACCTACTATGATATAGCCTCGTCGAGCAGACATCGCGCTAAACAAATCAAAAGAAATGTCTATCAAAGAGAGCGAGCTGGCGACAAAAAGATTCATGCTGAATAACCCCTTTTTTCTCACTTTATGTATACACAATTCCAAAATAACATTGCGCGGGATTATCGCCTCGATGGTGTTACTTCCTACGCTCGGGATATGTACACACGAAGCACGTACAATCAAGACAGGGTGGATGCTCGTAAATATGCAGATGACGGGAGATAATCCAGATCTATGGTCGCTCAGATGAATCACGTGTAGGATTAAGTTTGTGTTTTCCTCGCTGATGCTTGTTTCGTGGCCCGTCTTTCGTTTCTTAAAGCAAGAGTATTGTAAGAAAAAAGAGAATCGCGGCGGCAGCGGCGGCGGCGGCGGCGACGACGACGACGGCCAAGAAGGGACGAGAAGGAGACGGAAGAAGTATAAAGTTAACTTAAGTAAAGGAGAAGACGAAAGAGAGGGGACTTCTTTTCGGACAGGAGATGTATGCCGGTACGGTGAACCCTGTACGTTGCAGAGGGCAGAGCGTGGTAGATAGGGAAGGGGTCGAGTAGCGGGGGAAGATGGATGTTCTCGATCCGCAACCTCCCCTCCAGCCCGCGCTGAAGCCTTCTACATCCTTGCTAGCCGTTCATCGCGGACCCTCCAAACTCAAGGAGCGGCAGCCATAATGCCTGAATGCACCACCATGTCTGCTTTCTCGATCTCAATCGCTTAAATTCCCCGAACTTTCTTCTCTCCCTCTCTCTCCTCTCTCTCTATTTAATTTAAGTCTTAATAATACGTGATAAGTCCGTTCTAATCCGGCAAACGACATCTTATTGTACGTTATAAGTTACGCAAAAAACTAGAATAATTTTCAATCGTTCTCTCTTTTTCTCTCTGTCTCTCTCTCTCTTTTTCTTTCTCTTCCGGTCTAAGATAAATTGCTTATTAAAAGCACGGTAGATTTGAATACGTCTGAAGATTATTAAATGATTTTTATACTTCATTCAACTCGAGACAAATAATATGTTTTGCAACTCAAATGAAATATAAAACTTTTCTTATGTACAAATTTATATGATTAAAATCTAACAATATATAATCTTTATTTAATATTAAAATTAAAACAATTGATAATCAAGTAATCGATACACATTGTGTTACCGTTTTAAGGGATGAATACGAGGATTAGAGTTTTTTACGAGATAGCGTTAAATCGTCTGTTGGCCATAAGGAAAGCTAGACTAATTTGGAAGTCAACGCAGTTGAATCTTGAATTCGGCGTTATTCAGAGAAACGGTCGTTTGTTCGGCTCTTTAATTTTATAGCCTGTGGGAATCTATCATATGAAGTGGTGGCGTTTGCCACCCATAACATACATTGACCCATCGCGCAAGACGGCTCCCAGTATTGTGACGTGAATTTTATTGCCTCGTAAATCTGTGAACCGGTAGTCGGCATTAGAAAATAACCTTCCATGTGATTCCGCTTGTCGTTGGCGTGTTGCGATCCCGCCGTAAAAGTATACTGTACCCAAGTTGGCACCCGAGTAACGGCTCTCTCGCATAACGTCGACTACTGGACACGTCCCAGAATAAATACAATCGCAAAATTGGCCACTATTGTGCACTTAGAATTTTGCACATCTCGAAATGGGCGTCTTTCTTAGGTACTTTGCAAAATGCATGTTAAATTGCGTTACAGTTTCTCGTATCTCGGTGTTTTTCTCTCTTTCTTTCTCTCTCGCTTACTTTATGCCGACATTTTGCAGTCAAAACTACATATCAGAGCTTTTCTATCGCGAGGAAAAGGCCGTTTATTCGCGATTAGTTCTAAGAAAGTTCGGAAGGAACACGTTAGAATTTGACGACCAAACTTTTCGCGTATTCAACAGGTCTACTTCTTTGAATTTTCATAAAACCGGGAATTGTCCACCATATCTAAAGACAGTGACACCGCTATACGACGGAGACTATCTCGCGGCCACAACTCCGCCAACTCCGTTTTCAACTGGTCCGCTGTAATGACGCTCGCAGCTCTCCGATTACATAGAGGAAGAAGAGGATAGCGTACACGTACCCGGGGATTGCATGAAGGATAAATGGGGAGTGGATAACGAAGGTACAAGAGTACGCGCGAAGTAAGTGCTCTCCCCCTCCCAACCCCTGTAACATAGCGCTTTAGGGCGAAGGGAGCGCCGTGAGCGATGTTCTGTCGGTCCAATGCTCGCACGTAGGCTGTTTCAGAGTGCACACACGTATCGGGTGTTCTGAAAATATTCCATTACAATAGATCATTAAAAATGGCGCTTTATAAGAAGTAAATGTAGCTTAAAACTTGATTGCGTTTACTTTTAAGTGTGGAAGCAAAATAGACGAGTGAAACTACTCTGACGTTTATAATTTTTTTTTTTTTTTTAAGTATCTATACAATTCTGTCAATTTACTTTTTCTCAGACGCAGTTGTATTATGACAAACAAAATTAACACTGATTATTATACATATAACAATTGATATTTTAACACAACAGCAAACTTTTCTGGCAAGTGTATTTGTATTTACTTTATTTATTTTTTATGAGTTATTTTATACATATACTTATAAAATTAAAATATTGTTATATTTAACTGAATAATCATTAAATTGTAGGACACTGTGTACATATATATATACAATACGATATATATACGCAGTATAGGTTTCTCTCGTATATGCAAATTAACTAACGTTAGGTACGTATTCATGGGATCTTATCCGTATGCACGTGTACAGGGTGAATGATCTCTCCGGGATACCTCCGAGCGCGCGTAAAAGGAGACGAAATTCAAATTTTCCATGCTCGTTGTTTCCCGCGCTCGCACTTATTTATGGGGAATCTCATTCGCGAATAATCCGACGTTTCTCGAAATACGAATATATTTACGAGAAAGATGTTAGCGGCTCCATGTGGTCGCGCTTTTGCACTAAACATTGCACGCACAAGAACAGTAAGATGAATACTGACAAACGTTATCCTTCTCTCTCCCTCCCGGTGCACTTTTGATCGTCTTTTTCATGTCCAAACACGTAATCGTGTCGTATAATTGTAATAACCTGCACACCTGTGTGTACGCGCGTGTATTGAATTATCTCTTTATCATATCGCATCTCTCCTGAATAAATTTCTCATTTGAATAAGTAGCCGGGCGAGGTAAATTGATGAGCCGATAAAACCGGCCAATATGCCTAAAGATAACGAAGTTAACGTGTCTCATACTCGTTGAGCAAACATGATCAACGACATATAAAACGCGCAGGTGAATCACCACTATCGCCTAACACCTAACTGTACATATTTAAGATGCTCATAAAGAAATACTACCTATATTGCCTTGTAATTTGTATTTGTGAAAATAGGTGTTGTTTCTCTTCCAATGTTTTACAGACTTGGTGAAAACATTTTATTTCCCTATCCGCTCAACCTATTTCTTCGACGAACGCCGTTGAACATTGGGGGATGTTCGCTGTTTTTACCTTCTTCTCTGCATACGCGCAATAACGCGACGATTATCGAGAAACGTACAACTGAATACACGCACGATGTGACAAAAGCGTCGTAAGGCCGGATCTAACTGACCACGGTGTGGCATGGGACACAAGCTAAGTGCGAGATACATCACGGTCACCTTACCAGTCTCTCCTTGGGTTTTTTTTCCCTTTACCTCTCCTTCCCCTGTTCTCTGTCGTCTTCCTTACTTTCTTTCGGGTTTGGATAACGCCAACAACACCACCGTAGATAAAAGGTCTTCGGATCGTAAAGCACTCTCGTTAAGAATATGATCCGGGCTTACCTTCGACCAACGCGGACCAGGTACCAGCACACACGGCAGTGTCATCTCGCCGGGAGAACGGGGAGAACACACCGGTCTCTCCCCGCGTGAATTACGATGGCTACTGCCTCTCTTAGATATCGTGATCGCGTATCCACCACCTCAATATAACTTCGCGCACCTCGTCAGTGTATAACGAACCACCATAAACCAGCGTCAGGCGTTCATCTCCACGCTGTACGTATAGCTAACGCCTCTATACGTTTTCGTGCTCTCGCCGTCGCAGACGGATGAGCCTGCCCCGCTCGATTTATCCTTGAGAACGAACCATTGCAACTCGATTATTTATTAGGGAGAATTGCCTCAGGGCTGTTGATACACTCATGCGTTCGCTGCGTGTGCCTCCGGCACACACGCACCACTTTAAACTTTAGTATTGATCAAGGACACATGTATGTGTTACACGTAGGCGAAACCGGAAATTGACAAGAGAAATGAGCATATTTGTAATGTATCGCTTTCTCTAACGCACACCATGTTAATCGTAAATTGTTATTCAAATGGAAAACGATACGCGATAACGTCGCTTGACAATCCCAATGATGTGGATACGCGGATGCAAATGATGGTTTTTGATTGCTCGCATTTGCATTATCAAATCGTAATTGTATGAAAGGATTTTTTTTTTATGCCACTTAAACATGTGCGCGGGAACGAGGAAACTATTTATAGAAATAAACGTGCAGCATTTACGGAAGATTAAGCTTTATTTTCGAACGTGCGTTCGGATAAAATACGAGCTTTACGTCTAATCGAAGCAGATATTGGTTTATTGCCGATTTAATTGGGTAATTAATTTCACGTTTTATGGGAACATGAATATGAATATAAATACGTGTGAATGTGTACGAGAGACGATATAATTTATGAATATTATGGTGTAAATGTGCGCCTAGAGCTCCATAATAAATTACGGAAGCTTTCTCGTCACCTGATAACGATCATATAATTTTCATATATAAGCTATTGATCTTTCCATTCATGAAACTACGTGATAATATCGGAAGATTAACGCGTTGGTTTTGGTTTTCCTCGTAGATTTTATTCTCTACATTAGATATAATTCTACATTAAAGTCTATTTATTTCACTTTTAACAGTAAGCGTAAAAGCTATTTTTTTTATAAGATATCGATCTTTATTTCAAATAAAATTTATGGCGAATATATAGATATAGTAAGTTAAAAAAATAGCAAAGTCACTCTGTCAAAAATTTGTTAATGAAATTAATTAATATATCTCACGTGTTCTGATTATTGTTTTAAATAATAACATAGATGTCACATTTTATAATGTATCTATCGTGTTATAAAATTTCAACGTTGAATCATTTGCGTAGAGAGTTTCCTAGAAGCGGGGGAGTGAAGCATTTGTTTAGAAAACGCGTGTGTGCGAAGTATTTTTGCGTTTCGGACACTGAAAATAATTTTTCCGGGTTTGCGCTTTTAAAAGCAATAAAACTGAAGAGACCGAAAGTAAGCGACTGGCGACAAAGCCAATGTAATAAAGCAAGGTCGCGTATCTCATCTCCCGGTCCTCATTGGTGCATAACATTCGCTATAATCCCGCAGCTCCGAGATTTATAATCGCGCGGAGCAAATGCGTGCAGGAATGTCCGACGTTCCTCGCACGAGAAAGAGAGAGAGAGAGAGAGAGAGAACAACTCGCTCGGCGCGTTACACATCGCTATGGTGACTTGAATTATTCATCTTGGAGCCGTTGCATTTTGTCGCCGGTGCTGTATCAAGCGTCTGTGGCATTAACCACAAGACGCTCCGCTATTTCGCGTAATGTTAGCAATTAAATTCTACGGAAGATTTAATGAGAATAATCGGTACCTTCACATTCGCGATAAAGAGAGAATCCGCGTATACGTATATCAACGCGTTGCAAGTCGATCGTTTCCGATCATCATCACTTCCGACATACGGATTGTTCGGGGGCGTGGAAACACGTAATATTGCATGTGCACACATTGGGTATTAAACGTTTGTTTATCTTTTCTGGGGCAAGAAGCTACGATAGATTAAATCAGCTCGAACCCGGCGCACGTGTAATTTACTTTAACTAGTCACGGAGACATCCAGTTTTCGGAGTAATGCCTCGGAGATTTATATCTTCGTGCTGCGCGTGACTATATGCACAGAAAGAAAGAGAGAGAGAGAGAGAGAGATTTGGTGAGGTAAAAGGCAGCGCAATGCATGCTCATGCATTGCCATCGAAGTGATTAATGCATTCGAGCAACGCGGGCCAGCGCACGACAAGAAGTACGAGGCATGGGTTGCCTGCACGTGCACCGCTGATTTTCTTCCTTTTATCTTCCCGAGAATCTCACTCGTGCTTCCAGTATATACGTGTGTATTATGATATATGTATGGCTGTACATGTGTGTGTATGCGTGTGTACGAAGTTCTGCATTGATATCTGATTTCGTGTGGCTTTCTTATGCGACGCTCTTTAAACGCGCGCTGTTGAGATCGCTTGATGTGACTCAAACAAACGATTTCAAATGGGAATTGACGCTATCGTTCATCAGCTCTAGCAGAAGCTAGAGTATTTTCGCCCACACCCGGAAGCTCGTAAAAAATAATTTATCGCTTGCAACTGCTAAAACCGCCGCTGCTTCTCGCGCTGAACATTAGCAGTGGTAATTGTTGTTACTTCTTTCGCTTGATTTTTAATTTGCTTTGACAATGAAAGAGAATCAATCAAACAATCAACAATATTGTAAATAAGTACAAGTTATATATTAAATTTTAAAATGTATCTCGACTGACAATTCAACACAAACTGTTTGCTGAGTTTTTAACTTCGCTCTGAAATTGAATATTCTTAGAAGATTAAGACGGATACACTTTTTATTGTACTTGTACTTGAAAACCGCGAACCAAGGTTTGTGCCGCGCAAATTCGAAATGTATTTATTTTACGCGATTTTATGTGCGTGAGATAAGAACAGAGAGGAAAAAACAGATATACGCCGTATAGATCGGAAGATCATACACTCGGTTGAGTAGTCGTCAAGTGACATTTGTACAGCCGGTTATAGTCGTTTCGCAGTTCATAAAACGTATAATTTGATACGTATTGTATCGGCATTAACAGGTATAAGAAACGTTAATGAACCATTTATATCCACGCTTATCTTAAGCGCTACTGTTTAATATCTTATAACATACTGCCACCGGGTGTTTACATAATGTTACGATCTGCGACTTGGCGATCTGTGTCCCTACAACGCGACACGCGTTCTATATTTGACACACATCATATTCTTATGTTATAAATTTTATATATTTCTTACACATGAATACACAAGAATAAAAGTTATGTTCTTATATTCAAAGCGCAATATATCTATAGCATTTTTAATATTTAAAATACTACTGATCGCGTGTACGTAGACAAAACACATTATACTCGTTATTGTTGTATGAGACATAAACTCGCGCGCTTTCAAAATTTTACGAAGGAAAAAGACGAGAGATAGATCGAACGAACAATTTTTGTTATTAGCTATTTAATTGAGTTCAGTCTCTTATCCTGCGATATATATTCTAGGGGTAGAGACACCAGCTCTCTCTGTCTCTTTCTTTCTCTCTTTTTCTCTCTCTCTTTCTCTCTCTCTCTGTCAAAATGGGAGCTGTAATATGCAGCCGGCGGCAATCTCAAAATTACGGAAGAAGTGGCGCGTAAATCCCACTATCGTAATATTTTTTATAACTGATAAATCTTTTATCTTGCTTTTAGATTTAAATTTTATTATTTTACGTAGTGCAAACAAGAAACATTTATATTGCTTTTACACGATTTTATCTGTCTCGCAGAGCATAATCAACGGAATAAAACAGTTTAAATTTAACTGTTTTCTTTTTTTATTTAGTTTTTTATTTATTTAACTGTTTTCTCTTTTTTTTATTCTTTCTCTTCTTTTTTAATCCAAGTGTAAATAATCTTAGATTATCCAAAACAATGTGACGCTTGCAAGTACTTTTCGTGCACATTATAATTTCTCTTGAATTTGTTTGAAGAATTTGTACTAACATATAATTGGCATTGATCGAATGCTATCTTTGTATTAATTTTAGACGCATCATCTTCTTAGAGTGCCGACTGGCAAAGTGAGAGGAGTGCAAACGTAATTTTATGCTCTTAGCAAATTCTGGCGCCCATGCATTTTCTGAAACGTCGACACGTTTACGAGGGTGAGCATCCGACGGCAAAAGCGTGCGTGCTATAACTGTGCATCTATAAATAAACGATGAAATGCAGCAAACGCGCGGCTTTAATTGGAAGGTCTGGACGCACGCAATGTTCGTTACTATGGGGTTTTACTTAGGAATGCAATTAAAATAATCACATCGAATAAGAACGAACGCGCATCTTGTTGTTCTCGAAGATAGCGACATTATGTTCGTTTATTGAAAATTTTTAGACATAAATAAACACATTCAAAGATGACTCATTGAAAACGTCTCGCGATTCACTTATTAATTATAATTCCAAATCCATTATTCATGAAATTAAACTAAAAGCTTGAACGAACTAAGATCTTTGATAGAGCCTCGAAAAACAGCAAAATGCGATCGAGAATTTTTTAAGTGCATGAGAACGATTAACATATCGATGACTTGATATAAAAAAAACGAAAACGAAATAGCGTAAAATAAAACGCGAGGAGGCAATAAAGATTTAAAAAGAACGAGAAAAAATTAATTGTCTAAATTAGTTTAGTGTGGTAAAAAAGAAAGAGAAAAGTGAGCATCGTCCGACCGTCTCGATTGCCACCCTATCGCAGGAATCGCATCGTGATGCACAAGCTACTACATGTCAATAGATTCACGTTTCGTGTTTGTTGCGTGCGCGCCCATGTACGCGTACACTTCGGGGGATGACATTTGCGAGGGCCGGTTAGTGTTTGAGCTCGTATCGCAAACTCATGACGGTCGGGGAGGCAAAAGCGGAGATCAACCGTGCGCGAGATAAAGGGAGAAAACCTATATAGAGAACAGAGAGAGAACCCAAGAGAATATCGAAAGAGGAAAGGGGAAGTGCAGTGGCGTCGAAACCAATCATTGATAAAATCGCTTTTATCCCTGCGATCAGTAAGATCGTGCAGTCTCATATAACGTAACACGAATTGAATTTTTCTCTCACGATTAAGGGGATGTTACATATGGCGACTTATGTGAATTGAAAATATAAGAATAACACAACTTTTTCAAAGATATTTTAATAGCTAAATCAACTTTTTTTTCAATAAATGTATTTATAAACAAAATAGTTGTACATTTCTTAATAACAATTCATCTTTGAGTGTGTTTTTTACGAAAGATATTTTTGACGCCACTGGCGCCAATGAAATGACAAGCTAGGAGTTCATGTAACCTAGAGAGTGAAGTATATAAGAGAGGGAATGAGCGAGATAGGTAACGCGCGTGCAAACTGGGAGAGCCAGAGAGGCGGACATAGAATGCGGCGAGAGAGGCAGAAATTGAGGGTCGCACCCGTTCCCTGTGGCCGTCGTCAATCAGAATTCCGCGAATTAGCGTTAACGGGCCGTTATTGCCGCGTCCATTTGGCTAGTGTACAGTTTGGGTCGTGGATATGAGCCCATAGATTCCCCATATTCTACGCCGTATGGGGCGATGGTGCTGCCGCGCATAGCCCACCGGAATCCGGTTAGTTACTGCCACGCGTTATGGACCGCGCCGCTGCGCCTTTCTCTCTCTTTCCCCCACGGTGACCTATCACCCTCTCCGTTTCTCCACCTATCTTTCTCCCTCCGCGGCCGTGGAAAGCTCCACCCCAGCGACGGATACACGCGAATGGCCGCGGTCTCTCTACCAACGGCTCTATGCATCTATCGATACCTATTTACCTGTTCGCGCAGGAACAACGCGATTCCTATTCCTTCAGATAAATGCTCGACTATAAGGATAAAAGTAAATGAAGATGAATGAAAACTCTTGCAAACCAACGTAAAAGAGTTGAAAAGTAGGCGGTATCTACATCAAATGGCCAAAGTAATGATAATTACATTACGCTTTAATGATCTATTTTTGCGCGACACGAACAATGATGTGATTGGTGCCACGGAGATTGAAGAAACTCTCACTTCGCTCATTTCTCTATCATACTAATTATATTATACAGGGTGTCCCAGAATTGGTGTAACATCTCTCGTGAACAAATAGAAGGAGTAAAACTGAGTCAAAATGTCCTATATCATTTTGCTAGATTCGCAATAGTTACCGAGATCTTAATTAACAAAGATCAGCGAATAAGCATGCATCGGGCTGTCTTACGCGCGCAAGACAGCCCAGTGCGCTTCGCGCGCTAACGGTGTTACCTATAGCGACATATGGGAGGAGCTAATATAACAGCATATACTATAACATATACATATTAAAATGTAATTGTGCGAAGCGCGCCGGGCTGTCCTACGCGCGTAAGACAGTCCGATGCACGCTTATTCGCGGATTTTTGTTAATTAAGATCTCGGTAACTATTGCGAATCTAGCAAAATGATATAGGACTTATCGACTCAGTTTTACTCCTTCTACCTGTCTACGAGAGATGTTACACCAATTCTGGGACACCCTGTATAATAAATTTCAATTTTTTCTTTCTTATTAATGTAAAACGCGTCAGTTAAGCAATGTCACAGCAAACTATTTAAAATCTATGTAAATTCCAGATTTTGTGTAAAACAATCAGGAAAAAAAAACATTTTTTTACCGTTTACCTTTATTAACTTACTAACGGTAACAGGAATATTCAGCCACATTCCGTTGCGCGGGTATGATAATCATAAGTGATCACAGTCTTGTGTAAAGCTTTATACGGCAAGTAATCCTAGCCACCGATAATTCCCGTCACGTTTCCGAGCTTGATATGTCTCGTACGTCGGTTTTGCGCAGATGTCTCAATCTGATGACAGAACGGCGTGACAGTTTCACGAGATTTACGATAACGTTTTGAATGGAAAAACACCGCGTCATGTGTTATTAACCTTTCTTGTGCAAAAAAATAACAAAACTAGAATTACTTTTGTTTTTATCAACTAGCAAATATAAACAATTAAAACACAGCTTTTAAGAAATTGACTTTTTAGCTGATTACAGCAATTTTCTTTTACAGTATTTGCAATATTTCCTACTTCTATTTAAAGTATGATACCTGCGAAAGAGAACGTCGCGTCCGTGTTGACGTGTACACGATAAATATACAGACACACATATGCAATATACACATATTTTTAGACTTACTCTCTGCACCACATAACAAAGCACCACTGCAAAAAAACTACTGTTGTTTCGTGATAAACTTGTTTCGAGAATTGTCAAGATTCAAGAAAACACTCTCTTCAAAATAGCATGTCTACGAACAGAATATCAGAACGAGAGCACGCGGTTTGAGACAGTCTAGTCCTCATATTATCAATGATGCACCGTCGCTTTAAAGCAGAAACTTCTTTTACGCGATAAAAAAAACGTCCAACTTGAGCGAGACTCGCCGACGAAATTGAAAAAAAAAAAAAAAAAGAAAAATAGAGAGGGTGCGAAAAAAACTTCGAAAGGTCGTGCGTGCATCCTTCTTTCTATCATCAATATAACCACAAAAAAGATCTTTGAAAATAAACTATTAATAAATTTACGAAATAGTAAAGAATTCTCTCATTTTTCAAGGATGGCTGTTAAAACTTCGCGAGGGAAAAGCTACTTCCTTCAATAGTGCGGTTTTCTTCACAGTGTCCTGCGTCGGATTTAAAAAATACAGAGGGTCACAAGTCTTTCGAGAGTTGTTAAGAAGGGATCTTTAGTATTGAACGGGGTGACAGCGCAACAAGTTTATGACAGCCCAAAAAGGGTCAGTCACGGTTAAAAACGGCAGAGTAAAACAGTAAATTTGTAAGTTTGTCACTAACGCCTCACTTGTTGAAATAATTAAGTCTTAATTTCCGACTCTTGACAAACATTTTAAATATTAGATAATTTTAAAAAATGTTATAATTTTTCTCTTTATGAAAAAAAAACATTTGTGTATGTTTAATACATTATAATTATGTGTACACGTATATAAAT
Source organism: Pseudomyrmex gracilis (assembly GCF_002006095.1). Classification (NCBI taxonomy): domain Eukaryota; kingdom Metazoa; phylum Arthropoda; class Insecta; order Hymenoptera; family Formicidae; genus Pseudomyrmex; species Pseudomyrmex gracilis. The sequence goes on along the minus strand of NW_018020622.1, from coordinate 709,538 downwards.
CTATACTCGTAATATATATATATATATCTTATTATATTTTATTATATATAATATAAAATATAATTTATTGTACAGAGATTTAGAAACAAATTTGTTTTACATACAATGCAATTAAAGTTTGACATTCTATTAAAAATTGCATATTTCATAAAGTTCTTAAAACAATTTTGCGCGTATTAATACAAAATAAATAATATTTAAAAATTGTAGAATATTAAAAAAATACTATGTTTGTTTGCGAGTGAACTAAAACAAAATGTTAGAAACCGCGTCTGAAAATGCTTGAAAGCTGGATTACAAATTGAGACGGCAAATGAATAATAAAATTATTTGTGAGCAACTACAAATTAAAAATGATGCGAATCATGTTTTGTTAACTTACCGGGACAGAAATCGGTCTCTGGGTCCGTCGGATACACCACTCGTATAAACTTAGCAAAATGTTCTGTGCCAAGTGCGACCTCTCGTAAACCCCACAATTTCTTGCCTTAGGTCGTTTGAGTTTTTGCTCTCATCCTTTTCTAAACATCCTTTTTCCAAGGACAACGTTCGATTGTGGGTTGAGCTTGAAGAGTTAGTTGAGTTATATACCAAGTCAGTTTGCTTTCAACCTACGCGAATGTAACATTATCGGTAGATGTGCTTTTTGAAAATATTTTATTTATTTTAATATAACTCGTGCGCGCGCGCGCGTGTGTATGTGTATGTGTATTAATCGTGTTTTCATTAGTGAAACAGTAATTAGAAAGATATAATGATTTGTTTAAATAAGGTTGTGTGTGTGTGTTTTTATTTTAGTTTTACTGGTGGAATGCAGACATACAATAATAAGTTACAATACAATAATAAGTCACTGGTAACTCGCAGGTAAGAAATAACAAAAGAGATATGCGTGTGTATTTAAATTTTAACTTTCGATAAATTAGAAAGTTGTAATATGATTTATATCATATCTTGATATTTTCAATGTTAGCTTCAAAAGTTTATATATATATTTGTTAGTTTTTTTTATAACAATACACGCTGTGAGAATCAAAACGCAAAACATCTTGCGTTCTGAAGTATTTATAGATTTGTCACACATTCTTGTCTGGGTTATAAGATAAACAGCTGTTAAGTAAGGAGTATACGAGGTTGTTCAGCAATCGAGAACACAAAACAAGTCATTTAATTTATACGTCATGGATAAGCGACAACGGTCTGTGGAATGTTTCACAATAACATTTAGGTAAAACAATTCACACACAAACGCAAGATGTTTTCAACATTCTGTGTGCAAAAGTGTTTTGTAATTTATAAATATTATTTTAGTTTACCGTTTAACAACCTCGTTTTAGTATTCATTCGATACTGATAAGCAGAAAGTAAAAACCGATAAATTATCAATAAAATTAGCTCACTATTTTGTTGATATTTTGTCGAGAATTCATAGTCTAGATAAATAAATTAAATCAACTCGTTCCGTTATACGCACCGCGTGGCGGAAATTATACGTAAAACGCACTTTTTATGTGACTAACATCTTGTAGATAGCACGGTAAGATTGTCGATGTTGGGGTAGGTCGAGAACTCGTTGCCATATCAATATACCTAAGTGAAATGATACGAGGCAGCCGTAAAGTCCGACAGTAATGACGCATTAGGGGGTTGCCGGGCCGATTTAGCCAGCTATCAAACAAAAGGCAACTTTTACTGGATTCGCGCGTCGAGCGCGCGCGCGCGCGCGCGCGGTTTAAGAGGTTCGGTTGGGAGAGAGCGTGCCGGCCACTTATACCTGACGTTTTATGCGTTTTATAGGCGCGACGTGCGTTTCGTGTGCCAAACAGCGCATAAAAGTGCAACCAGATTGGCCGTTCTCGTCGTTACCACGTCACGGATTATTCGCGATGTTTCGCGCCGCGAAATCGAGTCCGCCTGTTAGCTCGAAGTTATCTGCTAGCACACCTTCCGAGAAAAAACTGCCGGCTGCATTCTCCTTTTTGTTAATAAATGCAAACGCGTATGTTAAAATACAATTCAGAATAAACGTTTTTTCTTACATTATAGTAATTACCTTAAATTTGATTTCTATCTTACTTCATACATTTCTATCTTTAAATTTTTATCTCTTTCTTTCTCATTTACTCTTTTAATTACCGTAATAATAAAGAATAAAAATTGATTCGAAAGTAGTTTCATAGTTTACAATTTCAAAATTTTTTCTATAAAATATATATTGTTACCTTTATACTTGAGAAGGCGTATTTATGCATCTTTAAATCTTAAAAGCTTTTTCCAGAATAAGTTTAGTACAGCGCATCGTTATACTTAATCATAGTTTTATGGTTATTGCAATCGTTTTTCTTGAGTTTTCCCTTACAAGCAATATAAATACATGAAAAAAAATGTTATTGTTTCGTGAAATACGATATACAATTTTGTGTAGTTATTATATTCATTCCCGAAGTATTGATCGAGTATTATTTACAAGCTTAATGGTACCGCGCGTCAGTTGTGATACGAGGAAAGGGAAAGAGGAAGACAGAAGGGAGAAGACCGGGGTAGATAGAAGATAGGATTGATGAGATCAATATGCAGTAAGTCTGAGCACGCTGTGTTCGGAGTTAATGGCAGAGGCGCGTTGTGGAGAAGCTTTAACGTCCCGCTAGGTGTGAAATATTTTATTATCGACATCACTTTCCATTATATTTAAATTGACATTTTTGCAAACAATAAACAACGCTTAGAAGATATTTGTTTACGTACTTGTTAACTATTTTGCTTCACTTCTGCAAATCATTTTTTCTTTGTGATTGTGTTTTACTTTGTTTAAATACGTTTATTTCAATAATATATATTTAATTCAATAATATATATTTAATCTCACTGTCTTTTTTCAAAAATAAAAAACAAAGATAAAAAACACTAAGTGACAGAAGGTTAAATCAATGTTAAGTCGAGTTATAAGAAATAGCACAAGTACGCATAATTAATGCTCAAAATAATAAAATAATTAGTTAGTCATGAATATGGCAGCCATTACTTGTTCCTTCTTTAATGTTTATCAATTATCTGATACGCATATCGAATCAATCCACTTCGTAATAAAACCACCATATATTTAATTTGCAAACCTGTTAGTCGCGGTGGGATAAATTAACGAACATTGGAATTCTATCAGCGGCATAATAAATGATCGCGTTATCGAACATATACACGGCATTAGTCTGTCCCGACGTAGGTGAAAGCGAAATAATTAACCAACGAGGTTTTTAACTCGTTGCACATCGTTAAACGAGCTATTAATACATTTGCAAAATATTTGCTGCGAACAAAGTATATGTTCTTATTCGTATTATGAAAGTGGCGTTGCGCTATTAGTATTGAAATTTACGATGCATTGTTGTGTAATATTTTTAAGAGCTAATGAAATCTTGAGTTATAATGTTTCGTATTTTACTTAGTATATTTATTTGAAAAAATACTACGCAAACTACATGAAGCATGTCGCATTAAACTTACAAACGTATTATCTGTACATGTTAATGCAAAAAATTAAAAGAAACTACAATTTAAAAAGATATAAAATTGACTGTGCATACATATCGGAAATTGCTTGAAGCAGACCGATTGTTAAGTAGCCAGAACGTGCTTTAGATTCGGATCGCGCCATTAGTATCGCACTTCGATGAGAATCGGTTGGCGGCACGTGTCAAAGGATGAACGAAGTAGACGAAGAAGCAAAAGAAGAAAACGAAAGGAAAGAAGAAAACGAAGGGAAAGAAGAAAACAACCATGCCACCGAAGAAGGAGAAGAAATTCAGTGGCGCTGAGATACGCAGGCGCGGAACGCGACGGAGTAACGAGAAGCGTGTATGTGAACGAGAGAGAACGATATGAGCAACCAAGATGGCCGGATTCACTTCCCCGGCTTCTCTCACTCGGGATAGGAAGGCCCGCATCGACGAAAACCAGCTTCGTACCGCCAAACAGAGCACTCACACAACCACGTAACTCGTCCACACTTACCACAAATGTTCTGAAAGCCATCAGGCTTCCTTCCGCTGCCCTCGCTTCGAGTCCTCAACGGCGCGCTTGTTAATGGCTTGACTTTTCGGTGATTCCGACTTTGCGACGCGCACGAATTTCAAAATTGTCGTCACTACCGTTCGCGTTCTCGTACTTTCGCGTTGATTTTCTTTGTGACACGCACGCTATAATATGTCGTACTTTCGTTCGAAATGCTTGCAATACTACATTGCTCCGTAGCGTCGAGAGACGGCTAGCCCCAGAGAGATGTATGGGGGATATAAGCGAGTTGAGTCTCGGAATAGGGGAGATATGTAGAGGGGCATCGTGCGGCTGATTTTTGGCGGATAGTCTTTCGTTAAAATCATGACTGAATTTATATTATTCATGTCATGATTTTCACTCTTATGAGTGTTTTGATATTTCAGTATTTTATTGTTTTATATAAAAATAAAAAAATATTGACTATTTGTGCGCGCGCGCGTTATGCTAAGAGTTGTAGATATTTTACTTTAAATTCATGTAAATGTCTTACGAATAATTTTAATAAAAACGAGAAATCACACGCACATACAAATCGACAAATTCGTCAAGTATGTAGGACAATATCGATTGCTTGAGGTAATAACTTAGCGCGCGCTCGTAAAAATACGGAAGAAACATTTATAAATCGCGCATCGGCAGAAAAAATTGTCATGGTTGGATATTACTCGAAAGATGCAGGAAGGCGGACAGAAGAAACACAGCCCACAACGGAGAGAAAGAGAGATAAAAGAGAAGCGACGAGAGGCTGTGATACGAGGACCGCACGCGCATGATGGAGGGAGTATCACCAAGATGGCTGCCACGCAAGCAGCGGCATCCACATCGCGTGCCGCGACTACTACGTCGAGTCAAGCGTTTCTGAAAGTGACAGTGTACATTGCGTCATGGTGTTTATTTTTTGCATAGAAAATCTATTTTGATCTTAAAAATATCTCAAAATGTATTTATGAGTTTAAAAAATTGAGATTTTAGTTGACGTAAAGCACGACCACGCCCAAACTGTGGGCGGCCATCTTGTGTATCAGTTGAGCGCAGTGCATCATGGTAACCAGTGATGCAACCCTAGCAACAACGTTCACTTTACCAACTTTACCGTCAGGTATTTTCTGCATATCTGTTTATTGATACTTCTAAAAACTAAATTTAAATTTTCTATCTCTACAATTCTTCTTTTTGATGATAAATAATGTTTACGTGTATATCTAAAATTACCTTAATGTAAGTGCACATAAAATAGATATTATGGAAATACTTTCTATTTTCTTAGACACATATAATTATAATTAATAAATGATTAATTTTTTTTGTATAATTAATAATAAGAACATGCTGGTTTTATGCTGATATCAGCACTTTAAATTTTAGCAAAACAATCGATCTTATTATCAAAATTGTTATTATTAAAAATCTAAAACAATTTGAGACACAATATATTTTTTTCTTTTTTAATTTATACTTATTATATATTTATTGTTTGCGTATAGTTTTTCCAGAGTTTCTAGAAAAACATTATACGTATACAAACGTTATATTATATTTATAATGTATAAAGTAACGTTATATTTATAATGTATAAAGTAAAAACTATATTACAATACATATAAAACTGAAATTTATAATAAAAGAAGAACCGATTACTTTTCACCGTTCTCACTAAAAACCGTTGATATTATCGCGTTTTAACAGATCACAAAACGTATCCACTTACACTTCATTGCCTAACACACCGAGTACTTTAGCTCGAGTTTCACGGTACGTTTCAACATCGCACACGTTATATAAACACGGTATATATATATCAGATAAATGTTTTCTCTCCTTTCGTAGCCTTTGCCGTATTTGCTTACAAGTAGCGAAATGAGTATTCTCAGATTTTTGATAAGCTTGTCAGCAAAACCAAAATTAAATTATAAACTTAACTGTCGGGGAGAGAGTGTGTGTGGTTTCTGCGTATAAGAATTTTTTAGCATAAAATATTAAAATCACCATCTAGAATTATTTTATTGAGAAAAAAACAATATAATAGATCTACATATTAATGAGAGTCTATAAAGAAATAAACAAGGGTTAGGAAGTCTAAACTAATCTGTAAAGTTGTTTGTAATGCTTTTTCGTGAAAGACCAGTAAAAAAAAAAAAGAAGAAACATCGTGAGACGAATACAATAACAGCGACTTAGGCGGAGTTTCGAAATATTCGAGGAGAAGAAATTTATATCACGAAGAATGAGCCAACAAGAGCGAACGTGGAGAGAAACAAAGAAATAATTACTGTATAGTGAAGAAAACGTGGCGTGCTAAGAAAAAAGGAATCATTCAACAAAAAAGTAGAGAAAGAAAGTGTATACGTTTATCAGTCTGAGATAAAAATAGAAGGCTACAAATGACGCTGGAACAGAGAAAGAAGAGAATGTGTGCGAAGAAAAAAGAAGAATAAATACGAAAAAAAAAGAAAAGAGAAATAAAAGGAAACGTTAATATATCGCGCCTAAAATAAAAATAATAATCAGTAGAAATTTTAAATTTTTTAAAATTTTCTTTTTCTTTAAATATTGAGAAAAAACAAAATATATAATAAAATATTATTAAAAGTAACAACAGTATAATAATAACATATTTATAAATAAAAAGAGAAAAAAAAGAGAAGAGAAAAAAATAATTGGGTATATAAAAATATTTAAAATGTAAGTGAGAAAAAGAGGACATGATAATTAAACCAAGATTGTACAGTAAAAAAAGAGAAAGATGAGAGAGAAATCACGTTCTCATTGGTTTCCCGCGTAGCTCGTAGCTGTCATTCTCTTCCTGACTTGGTCCACTCGGCACTTCTTTAGAGCGTGCGCATTCCCGGGATCTTTTCGTGGCCCCGATGAACCCGCGTGATGAAAAGCTCACCAGCCCACGTACAGAGTCACTTTTATACTCCGTACCCCTATGACCCTGTCCAAGCCTACGCGCAGGATATCTAGGACTAATCCACGACTTCTGTTTCGCGATCTTATCTGCCTCTATTGTTTCTACGCTACAACGTTTCGCATCTTACATAAACTTGGTCGAGAGAAGTCACGTACATAACTCACCGTAAAAATTTGTACATATATACCCCATCTCTCCGTCAGATGTTACGTAACAAGAAGCATATTTTCGATTGTTGATATTACCACCTACTGAATGTAACAATATGCTCGCGTTCCGCGTTTTAGTAGGATTATGCATGCAGCAGTTGCCGTGTAAATGCGCAGTAACGTACGTACATATATATATTATTAATACGGTTTGGCAATTTACGATCTCCCGTTCTGCGATTCTACGCGCGAGGGTCTATTGTTTCTATGATCTCGTGTTCGCGCGCACCTTACCAACCTATGGCGAGAACATTACACAATCATAGCATTATCATATTCTTCATAACAATAAAGTTTTCCTATTGCACGAAAAAATCGTTTCTCTATCTGTCTACGAAATATCATTTAAATTTTTTTATACAGCTTTCTCGAATAATTATTGTTGCTATTTTAACACTGGTCGTGTTAAAATGAGAAATGGCTGGAAATTCTTGTTGATTTAACTCATGCTTTATGCGATAAACTTTTTATCACTCGGTTAATGCGGCTACAGCAAAGTGATATTATCACATTTGACACATTGCATGTCAATTAATTTAAATATAACTATCAGTAGACGCGCGATGTTTGTACACAGTGTCTGGCGTGTCAAAATTATCAAAATTCAGAGATTGGTTATCGTAAGGGATTTTGACTGAAGAAATTTTATTTTCCTCGTCACTTTTTGCGTGTCACGAAATATCACGATACAATGACCGCTATATTGTATTTTTCGCTGATTATTTATTCCACGTAGAGACGTTATATATTTGACAAGTTTTACGTTATTTGCATGTGCGCCGGAAACCCGTTTACGCACTCACTTATCTCTCTAATCTCGAACGTTCAGTCATCGGCTTGAACTTGTTAGCGCCTAAGGTTATCGCGTGTAATATCGTTCATGCTCATGTCTCGTCATTGCTTTAAGTAGGTACGAATCAGCAGTCGCGGAATAATCGGTAGGACCTTGCACCGGCAATCATGTTTTTGTATCGATTTATGTCCGTGTCGCGCTTTCAAATGTAATTTGCACTGTAATTACTTGTTCGAGAACTTATTTTCGCAGAAGAATTATAAGCAATTATTACAATTGTACATAATTACATAATATTAAGCGGAACTTATTATGCTTAATATTATGTAATTGCTTATATAACAATTATTAATAGAATTTTATATTCTTATATACAAGGATTATTGCGTAGAATACACATTCCTTTCTTTAAAAGTAAAGAAATTTATTAAATTAGTTTTCTTTAAATAGTGTGCAAATTTCTTAATATTTGTATAAAATTATCATCATTATTTGCTTGTAACATTCTTATAAAAGAATCATTTCTTCGTTTTTCACTAGTATTCTAATTTTAGTCAAGTGCTTTCGACATGATCGTAAAGATAGGAAAATGTGTAATGACAGACTCCCCGTTTAGAGATAACCAAGCGTGGCGATTTCGTTGTCTCTGTGGTTTACCAATTTACGAACCATTACGGCTAACTCTTACAGACCATCCTGGGCGCGTGATGGTCACGTCATATCATCCATTATTCATCTCCCTCTTCCGCAGACCTTAGTACAGTTTTGCTCGCTGATACTGCCTACTTGTGTTTATATTCTCTGTATAAAAATTCTTTCGCAGCTCTCTCTCTTTTTGCACAATATTAATCTCTTCAATTAGTCACACCTTGCATTCTTTTTATTCAAAATAATATGTTTTACGAAATGGTTGCCATATTCTGTTAATGAAATACGCTGTTTCGAGCGTATCTTTTAAGTTAATTTTGAGCGCAATCTTTTAAGTTAATTAGATGTGTAAAAATATATATGTTTAGAAAATTAATTATGCAAAGTAAAGATTAAAAAATCGCTCTCAGCATAAAATTCACTATTTCATCATCTTTTACTTTCTGCCAATTGTTAAATTTTAATTTTCTTCATTAAATAACAATTTATATAGTGATTTCAATGTTTATAAAATATTTGTTTATTCTTTATAAATATTTGTTTACTCTTCGTATTATTTTACTATAGTTTAAAATAAAAACTAAAACTACACATATAGGATGTAATATTTTTCTAATATGTAATTTATTCTTGTCACATATTACTGTGCTTAATATCAGATTGTCCACTACACTACGAGAGGACTGGAATGTCGAGAAACGTGTATAATTTTTCTGATGTACAAGATACTATATTTTTCTATTCAGTCTTAACCTTGATGTCTACAAAAGGAATGTTAGGCAAAGAAGGTCCAGTAGAGACTATTTGGAGGCGGGGTTGTCGAGAGATATTCCGGGGGTACAAATACCTGAAGTCACTCCCCTTCCTTCAGAGCATTTCTCGTTCACATAAGACCCGCCCGGTCTTGTGCTCCTTCTTCTCTTTTAAATCAACCTCCGTAAGAGGAATCATCATGGTGGCCATATCTAAGCTGATTATTATGATGAAAAAAATTGACCTATATAAATTCGGTGCAGATCCTTCTAATAAAGACATTTATCTTCGTCTATTGTATTAAAGAAAACTTTGGTTGTAAATCGTCGCCGTTTTTTGTAGATACTAAACCGTTACAGTTTGATGTGAAGGTTTTCAAGGGTTGTGTTTGAGAAGCTATTATTTAACATAAAATATGCTATGCGTCATATCCGGATACGCGGTTGACGTAATTACTTGTATGGAATGTATCTATTTAGAAAAAAAAATCTTTCTATACGTATTCATTTCTTCACGTATATTTGCATATCAAGAAACTCGATGTGCACAATAAAAGCAATATCATTATACTTGTAAATAACAACTTTTTAAATTCAAATTATTTGTTTATCTAATTTGAGAATTTCGTTTATACCTACCACTTAAATTTAAAAGCCATTTAAAAATACATTTTATCATACGTAATAAATTAAGAAGAGCAAAAAAGAAACGACAAGAGAAAAAGAAAATCTTTTCTCAATATTAAATAAAAGTTTTGTACGGAACAATATTACGTCTCCATTAGATGTTTATTAGACGTCACGTGAAGTTATGGACGTTCAGTAGACGTCTAATAGACGTTACGTTTGTGTGGACTGTTACACACACAAACAACCAGCTAGGTTTGCAAAATTTTGTATGCTTTTATATGAAATATTTCTAGCACAGTCGTAAGATAAATTTTACATGTTTCTCGTCGCGGTTCTGTTTCTCCGTTTTCGCCATGTCGTTCTATTACTTTCTCCCATCCTCTTCTACCGATTTATTCGTGTTACGCTCGTGAATGCTTGAATTGCAAATTCACATCGTATAGTCGATTGTATGGCACAACATGCCAAAGCTCTGAGCTGTGGGAAAATGCATTACTGTTATTATAGACTTGGTCTTCAACGGTTCAACGGAACAAGTATTAATACACACACTCGATGTTACGTAACGTTCAACTCCCGTGGTCTTGCTACTAGATTTGCTGATTGAGACTTAGTGGGTTGATTATTTTGCATTGTATACAGCAAAGTTTTAATTAAGCTTGTTACTATAATATTTTGCAAAACTTTTGTTATTTTGCAGATTATTTGGTAACGTTTATTAACCGTAAAAATTCATCTCGCTCATCTTTTTTTTCTTATTGTATAGTTTATTTTATACACACGCAAACAAATATATATTATTGTAATTATAGGTTTAGACTAAAAATTGTATATTCAAGATGAACAAATATCATGACGTATCGTCTTATAAACCAAAATAAAATTTAAAATTTTTGAGAGTAATATTGGAAACTTAAAAGATTAAATGTTATAAAAGTAAAAGTCTAATGTAACGAGAATTGCGTAGTCGGTTGTCAGAAATTCTTCCTTAATCTTATGTCGTATTAGTTAAAGCACAAAGAGCATCAGTGTACTTATCAAACAGAATATCATTGTAAGGCCCAGAATCAAGCGTTCATTATTCATTTAATACAGACAGTGGATTCACAGGCTTGAATCTCGATGATCACTTTTATACAAAGTAAACATATCCACAGTTCAGACATTCGTAGAATTATTATCTACAAGCTTCTATATAGGTACCCTATTTATACTTAATTATCTCGGAGATTTTCTGCACACATGCTTTTTTATTTACAGATTTCTCTTAACCACTTTTAAATGATCTTATTGCTGAATAATTTGTTTCTGACATCTTTTAAGTAATTATCTAGAGTAATTATTATCATAAATAAATATTAATATTATAAATAATATAGCATTATTATAACTATAATAATATCACAAGTAAAAGAAACGTTTGATCTTTATTTTTTTTTGCTGTAAAGTCTTGTAAATTAAATTTTTTGTTTCCAGAATTAAGGCGGACTTTTCTGTTTTGCAAGAAAATCAGTAATGGAGAATGCCATGTTCAACGTACAAGGTAAGATACTAATTGCAAGTGTTATTGATTTCCTAATACATTTTTCTCGACGTGTTTTCTTACGCAATAGCATATAATTAACTAACTTACACATTCTATACTAATAGTTGTAATAGCATCGTGCATATTATATTATATTTTTTTTATTCAGACACAATACAGTTTTGCAACAACTTTATTGCAAAAATCTGAAATTTCTTTCTTTAGTCGTGATTATACATTACTTTAAAGAAGCCCTTCTCTGAGCAAAAACTTCAAAATTAATTAAATTTTATTTATTGTTACAATAAATTTGCGAAAAAATTATATATTACGTGATTATCAGCGTTTATATACTAGCGTTCAAAGGTCTTTAAAGGAGAAAATCTCTACTAATATTCCTCTTAGCGTCTGCTGTGTCTGCGAGACGAGTTTCACAACCGATAAAGTAGATCACAGCTTATAATAAGTACGTCTTTTAATAAATTGATTGACTTCAATTACAATTGAATACGAACTGCAGTACTCTCGCGCGCGTTCTTTTATTTTTATTGTGAATTTACTCTTGTTGAGCTTTTAACTGTCTTTTTAATGTCATAAAACTCGTTTTTTTATTGTGCTTTTTGATTATACTTGTTATACGTATTTGTTAACATTTTTGTTTTGACATTCTTATTTAGATTGTCTTATTTATTCATTACATATATGTGTATACAAAAAATTTAATAAACATTAATAAGTAATTTAATGCAGAAATAAAAGGATCAGCAGCGACGGATGAAACGGTTTTGTAACGATTTATACCATAACATCATCATTAACCATATTTTGAATATTTGAAAACAAAGACGATTAATTATGATATTTTTATATATTTATTATAAAATTTCTGATCGACTGCAAGAACTGCAGAAAATTCGTTGCAGCATTGCAGTCAGGTGATACTACGAAAGACCGCCAGATGGCAAAGAAAGCTTCTTCCAGGTCCTTGCTTCGTGATCCTATCTTGTTCCTAATATACGATATCAATTATTGAGCCAATAATTTATATTTTTCTAAAAACTATTAGATCTTTAGACAACGTAAAATTAAACAAAAGTGATATTATCTAATTAAAGAAACTAGATTGAAGAAATATGATTTTTTTTCGGTCTATCTGTTAATAATTTAAAATATAAATCTTATAAATGAAAAAAACCGCTTACTTTTGATCGATCACGTGAAAATGGCAAGTATGGTGCATACATTTTTAAATTTATTATCAAATATTTATTCGCGATACGTTGGGATAGAGAGAATGACGAAGGTTGGGCAAAGAGGAATGTGCAAAATGAAGAACAAAACTTAGAAAGAAAAAAAACTATGTCCAATCAGAATGAGAGCCCAAGCAGTGCGTTGAACCACATGGTGGAAACCAGAGGAGTCAAAACCACCAGAGCAATAAAGAATGAATGCTGGTTTAGCAAGAGTGCAGATTTTGGGTGCAATGGCCCCTTCCTTCTTCATTGGCTTACTCGATGCTATAGTTACGCTTCCCTAAATCTTTCTTCGAAGTTCTGTCAAGTTTTTCGTTTTTTACTTAAAATTTATAGAGCGGATGTATTTTTTATCATTCGTTCTGCGTTCTGTTGATAGCTAGCGATATATACATAACATGTACTGTTCTGCTTACATTTCTTCTCATTCTCGCGCGGAACACTACACAAAACACATGTGAAATACTTAACAACGATAATTAATTTTTGATAAGGCGATAGACAGATAGATTAGTGTTTATCGATAATCCGCTCAGGTTTGGTTAAAAGTGACACTTGTCACAAAATGAGGTATCTTTTAGAGATAACCGGTTGTCGTAAATGCCAGTTTAAAAAGATATTTAGGCCTATTTGGGGTATCCATGTGGTCCTAACACACCTTCCCCACCTTACATCTTACCCATTCATACATGGTGGCTTTCTTCACGCCCCCACCATATTCGACACGCGCCCTTCCGCGCTATAAGCTTAAAGGCCCTGACTTTTACGATTCTGTTCAAGTGGTCATAAAACCGAAGTTTATTGCCGTCATGATTTTCAAGCAAACGGGCTGCCACCTGTCGGAGTCTCGCAAAAGCGAAAACTGCATCAGGTTTCTTCATCAACGTGGCTATCAAATTAAGGGCTTAATGAATTTTTTACGTAATTTATGTGCTTATTCAGTAGAGCTGTTAATAATGCATATACATGTACTGAACAGGTAACGTTCAAGTTCAGTATACATTTATACGAAAAAAAAAAAATGCATACATCGTATTTAGGTAGTCATTTTTTACATAACTAATTCTACTTTTTTGAGATTTGTTACATAAAATTCGCAAAATTTTAATTTGGAAATTACTTAAACATGTTTCAAATGATATTTTTTCATTGTACGTATAGAGTATTTAAAATGTTATAATTTAAATTTTTTTGTACGGAATTAAATTTGATTTAAATAAACAAAGAAAAATTTTAGATATCTTACATTTCTACATATTGTTTTCACGAAGAATGCAAATGACATTAATATATCTTAAGCATTTAGAATAGCGAGAATGAGACAAGAGCGTGTAAGCAAATAACTAGGGTCAGTCCCGGCGAGCAGCTTATGATGAGCATTACTCGGCTCGTTACGGAATAATTTACGAGGTGCGAACCGCGGGGACGATAATCCAGCGACATTTACATCCCAATAAACACTCCCAATACTAGTAAGACCGCGCGCTCGTAAAGTTGCTCGTTTGACTACTGACTTTGCGGACTTTCTTTTTTTTATGACATTTTAATTATGCAAACGTCGCCTAATTAATTTATAAACCTGGCAAGTACACGTTTATTGTCATATGTTATGATACAATGTTTATCATTATTCAGTATTTCTACATTTGTGTTCACTTCAATAATAAGAATATTATATACTTTATTTTGCTCTTACATTCGTTTCTTTTCTTCTTATATAATTTGTCGATCAGTCTATAGTGCGATTTATGACGTCGTTCTCGTAATAACGATAATCGCAAGGTAGCTCGTTGATGTTGGTCGTTTGAATGTCTGAATGGATCTGGCGAGGTTAGTTCACTACTAGCCTCAAAGGTGGCAGTGCACGTATCCCCACGAACGGGCATTGAGGAGAGAAAGAGAAAGCAGAAACATTGCATGACGCGCGCGTGCCGTGCCGGGTCCTCTACCTTTCTTCCTCTCTCCACACGCTACGGATAGCGTGTCTGTATCCATACGATACCCGGCACGTTTCGGTGGTGGGAGTCCGTGGGGCGGTGCCTAGCCGCTCATGGGCGTCGTTCCGACTTGGAACTACTTTCGCACGGCGTAGGAACTTTCATGCCATACTAGCGCGGTATTCGTGACGAATTCAATTCTGATTGGTCCTTAAGTATAACCTCCTCCCTTAGCGGCACGTTCTCCCTCTTTGCCTCTATAGCGACGCTTGTGCTCCGCTTCGTCTCGCTCTTAGCTGTTGCAATTGCGCATAACGTTCTTTCTTTTCCACTTTACTTCTCTCTTCCCCACCTTCTTATCCGCTTCTGTTCGTGTCTTCGCGTGTTCTTATCCCTTTCTATTTCCTATCTCGTTCTTTCTCCTTCTTTCGCGACGCGCGACGAAGTTCTTTCTTTTTTTTTTCTTTATACCGTCTTATCTGCTCGCGCGCGCCTCAAATGTGACGCGCACGGCGAGCGAGTACGAATTTAATCTGGCGGTACTGTCGTTGAGTTACTAGAACGCTCGATAGGGAGCGCTGAGGAATCATTCCGTGAGAAAGAGAGAGAGGATTAATCGAATAGAAGGGAGAGAACGAATATCGTCAAGAGGTGGAGCGAGACAGAATCAAAGGGTGAAAGCAATTGTAGGGGGGAACATTGGGGGTGGAAGAGGGGAACAACAACGACGAGCGAGAGAACTCGGTTATCGCACCAGGAGGGGGATACGGTGTGCGAGAAACAAGGAGGGAAATAGGTGCTGCTCCGTTAGGACGTAGTACTCCGGAGGAAGAGTATGCGCGAGAGAGAAGCAGCAACCGCGCGAACGGAGCAGGAGTGAGCGAGACGGAACAAGAGTGAGTGCGAGGAGGAACGACCGCCTGGCGAAACGGAGAAGGAAAATCTGGGGAGAGCGTGAGAGAAGTCGACTATGAAGAAGAGAGACAAAACGAGGTGAATAAGCGAGCAAGAGACGGACGACGGTACAGAGTGGCGGTACACGGGGCGCGAGAAAAGCGGTAGTGTGCCGTGGACCACCGCACTGGCATACAGTGATTCGTTACGATCTCCATCGTAGTCTGACTCGTACTCGAACTCTCACAGTCATCAGCGGAGTCACAATACGACAAGTGCTAGTGCAGTGTGCAGACTTGCGAAATCATTTCTTGATTTCATATGGTAGAGATCGTCTGACTTGTCAAAAGACTTTGACAGATCGCGAATTATATATTTTAAAAAAAGAAGAACATACTCTCTCTAGTGAGGGTGGTTGTCGCGTGCCGGCTGACCGAACCGTCATCGGGCGCGCACGCGGTAGAGAGACCCACAGGCAATTTTATAGCCTGTCTTATTACCTTAAGTTTATTACATCGTAACGGTTTAACGATCATCGTCTGCTTCCATAGTCCAGACCACCGGTTTATGCTTCGCCTATAACGGCAAGCATAACAAGACTATAAAAGCTCCCGCTGCTATCATGGAACCCATTCACACTCCTACGGCCTACTGACATTGACACTTTGGGTAACCGGTTATACCTGCCGATGACTTTTATGACCTCTTAAAACGTTCCGATGCTCAGTTATTTGTACCTCGTCTATACGTTGTCATCTGTCACTCATCATTATTCGCATCAAGCGATAAATTGACTTTTGTTTAGTTCGGAGAAGTTAGATTTAATATTTTACAAGATTATATCTTATTAAGTTGGAGTACGGGATCAGTGACATTTAATTAGTCGCGCGCACTTCATGTAACTGCCGAGGCGCTGTCTGATCTGACTGTCATTGTCACTCTTTTTTTTGAGTGCCGGTGTTTAGTGCAAGTGATTCAAGATACCCGGGATAATGAACTCGTACTTTGAGCAGACTGCAGGCGGCTTCTATGGAAGCCACCATCATCAAACAGGAGCGGCGAGTCAGCATCATGATCCGGCTACTGCAGCGGCGTATCGAAGTTTTCCCCTTGGATTGGGTATGTCGCCGTACGCCTCGACGCAACATCATCACCACACATCGTCGTCACTAGGAATACATCCAGGCGGTGGAAGCAATACAAGACCACCTCAGGACTCGCCGTATGATGCGAGCGTTGCGACGGCCTGCAAGCTTTACTCGACAACACCTGAAGCAACCGGTCATACCACGTCTTCGTATTCAACAACAGCGACGAAAGATTGTAAGCAGCAAGATCAAACGTCAACTCATCAGAACGGCTATGCCGCGGTAATGGCAGCAGCAGCGGTCAAGGACGTTTGGCAGTCAGCGACCTCGGGAGCGAACAGCCAGAGTAATTCGGTCGTACGCCCTTCCGCGTGTACTCCCGAGAGTACAAGGGTTAGTAGTTACGGAGGACTGGTAGGTGGTGATCCGGCATCGAGTCCTAACAGTTCCTCAAGGTCCCTCACGTCGTGGAACACCTGCAGTTTAAATTCGTCTGCGAGTCAACCGGTCGCCACGCAACTGCATCAGCAACCCACCACCAATCATACCTTCTACCCCTGGATGGCTATAGCAGGTGAGTTTGCATTCATAAATGCTCTCTCTTATACGACTATTATCATAACAGCCGCGATGAAATATAGGAGTCGCTATGGTTAGGGGAAACGTGGGGAACGAAGACCACGTGCTCGGAAAGGCGTGGTGGATCAGACTTGCTTGTCTGGTTATACCGGACTAAATTGTTAAAATTGCTTCTACACGATCAAATTACCTAGAAAGTTGCGCGCGGAATGAGATTATAAAACAAAAAGTATTACATGAATAAATATTCCGATGAAGTATTTTATATCGCATCCGCGCGAATAGAACAAAGTTATTTTGTCATCTTTTCGTAAAAAAAAATAATTAAAATAACGGAAGATGCAGATATATCCCGCTCGTCGAATGTGGCTTATCGTAATATTATTGCCGAACGCAGTGAAATTTTTTGCAAAGTCTATTTGTGAGTCGTTTTGAAATACAACATGTCCGTCATAAACCCGAGACGTCAGATTTACAATCGTTGACCATTTAAATCCGTAGCATTGCTTTGTGGCAAAATAGTATACGAGTACAAAAAATATATTTGCAAAAAGATTGATCGTAAATAAATATGACGTATACAAAAACGTGTACAACTTCGTGTTTGGAGAATTTATCTGCTTATATAATAATATATGTTTCAAAATATTTTTTAATAAAAAACTAGCAATCTTATTAGTCGAACATAAAGTTTCACGTAATGAGACATTAATGACTGTGAGAAATAAATGTGCGCTTGTGATCACTGCTTTAAACTCTTAAGATTTTTTTATTTCGATGTTTTTGCACGTAATATAAATTTTATGAGTTTTTTTATTTTTATGTGTGTGTAATGTTATTAACGCTCGCGGCGCTATGTCGCGGAAAATCGGCTGTGTATCTTGGCAAAATTATGTCTGGTAGATAGGTAGAATGGAGTCAAGTGCGTGTAAAATCGTTGGGCACGCTGAGTATAATGGGGAAGTCCAATTGGGGGTTCAAGTGCCTTCCCCACTGTACTCACCCCACCGGAACCCCGAATTCCGGTAGTCAGCTGTTTCTAGCGATATCTTCGTCCTTCTCATTGCGAGAGAGATATTCTCGAATAACCTTCTGCTTTGCCGTTGGTTTAGATACGTAATCATCAATCCTTCATAGGTTCTCTTCTGCCGCTACTTTTATTCAAACTGTTTTACTATGGCTCAGCTGAGATCTTTCCAGCTAGCAGTTCTTTCTTGCCATCCTTTTTCTTTGCTCTAGGTCGCCTCTAGTTCTTCCTTCATTTTTTATGGCGGGAATTTGCTCCTCGCGTTCTTCGGACCGGTTTAAGGGTCACCTATTTTTTTTTCTTCATTTTTGACCGTAAGAAATTTTATGGATGCAGGAGAAGAAATCACAGTGTTTTTTAAGAGGGCCATTAGATACTATTCTATAAATTTTTTATAGTCTACACGGTGTCTACAAAACACGCGCGTTTCTTTTCGTAAAGGAAGTAATAACTTAAATGACAATTTAGCTTTATTATTTTATTTATTCATTCAACTCGCCGTTCCTGAATGTAAAAACCTGCTTCTTATTCAAATCATTCGATCAATTGAATATTTTGAGTCATTGATTGGATTGCAAATGACCTCGATGATACATAGAATGCGATGTTCGTAGGAGGAATCGCAGGAATGGGAAAAGACAATTGATCGACCGCACATACTCGCATAACAGGTTCTATGTACTTGCGGATTGAGAGTCGTTGACTTATTTTGTGCTGGTTTTTTTAGTGTTATTATTGATAGACTCGAGCATATAAGAAAAAATGTATCAGTATAGAATTACAATAGTTTTTTTTGTTTTTCTAATTTTAATTTTAAAATAAAGTGTGGTTATAAACAAAAAGAACTGCCAGTCTATTAATAATTACTATATGATGTAAATAATATAAATGCTTTTATTTACACATAGACAAGATTTTTTTTCTTGGTTTTGATCCTTGGGCAAGTTTGAACCGATATGCAGGGTGTTGTGCGAGTAATTAGAAATCGATATCTTTCTTCCAAGCGTTTCGGTTTTATTTTAAACCTTCTTCAGTGGACTGAAATTTGTGTATTTACATTTGTTTACATTGGACGTAATCTGAATAATTTTACAATTAAAATAATTTTACAGAGACTTAAATAATGTACCTTTAATGAACAATCCCTCCTTGTTTAAGATTTTTTTTATCATATGATATGATAAACATGATTTTGTTTCACGATAGATTTAAATAACTTGCTGAGAATTTCTCAAATACGCATGATGTAAAATGCGTGTATATAATCACATAATTAATTTAAAATAACTTATTCTATGTAATAATGTGTTTGTACGTGTGCGCGTATGTGCAAGAGATCATAAATCTTATCATTTCGTTATTGCAAGACGGTAAAAATTGATGTATAACTAGGTGTGCTTATTGTCTCTATTCATTTCTTAAATACTTATCGGCAACGCTAATTATATAGCTGGAGTGCATGCCAATATAAATTACTGTCTTACTGTCACTTAATTTATTACATCTCTAATCTTATCTCTGTGCATGGGAAGTGTGTTATAACCGATCGCGCGAGCGATTATCTGTTTAATTCATAATTATGAAAGTATGGCGCCCATGTCCCTATCTTATGATACACAGTAAAGAGGAGAGAGGGCTGGAGAGGCGGAGACATGAAGAGAGAAAGAAAAAAAGCTTGTTATTTAAGAACATTTTTTAAATTACTTATAAGAAGATATTATATTTTTTATTGCTACATATTTCGTTGAATCTTACTATAAGTAAACAATGCTTAAATCAAATACATAAATTATCGAAGAAGTTCTCTGATACAATTGGAAATTTTTTCTATCACTCTTCTAAATAGAGAGCTCGCGAGTCTCATCAATAGCAATGAAAAATATATCTTTCTCTATAGAGCTGGATCACTTTCTCAGGATACACACCCAAACGTAATATTTATCACTCCTCATTGAGGGGTGACTGCGTCTACGGGGTAATTAGAGGGCGCGATAGAGGCTGGGGTGCTATTTAGACGTCTCTTCATTCAAGTCTATTGAGAGAGAATGTCTTTTAACGGTGTAGGTCTGAAAAATGGCCCTTTTAAAGTTACATTAAGAGTTGCACGATAACCCGAGTCGCGAATATTAATCGAGATAAACAAGTTTAAGAGCGGACATACTTGGCAATAATAACTCTGTAGCTTCCGTTGTGGAAGAGAGTTTGCGTTCTTTACAAATTTTTGAGGGATATTATATACATAAATATATAAATCTTAATAATTTTATTTACAATTTTATATTTTATAACAGAACGTGTAACAAAAATCTGTATTTCAAGAAAAATAAATCAAAACATATAATATATTTGAAATTGAATAGAAAACGTAATAATAGTTAAGTGACTATTTCATTCAGTTGTGCGCGATACGAGGTTAGAGATATTCAGCGAACCTTGAACTCATCTGCCGGATTCCCGCGTAAAAGCCACGTGGTTGCTTGCATCGTTCCCTGAGTTGGAAAGGAGTGCTACTTTCTACAATACGACGGTTGCGAGTAGGTGTTACGTACCTCGGGGAGCAACCTCGTTCAATATAAAGCAGCTAGGAACAACGCTGTAACCGTAACTTTGACGTTTACGACAACGAAATCGTGGCTTGGCTCGTTTATCCCTCCTTCTCGTGAACCCCCACGCTCGCTGCTATGGCCGTTTGTGAGACTTTGTCGGTAATACAGCTCTCCACTCTCGTATCGACGAAAATCAGCTCCGATCTCCGCCGTGTGTTGCAAGGATTCCTTTTTGCGCAACACAAACATACCGAAGTTCTACACAAATTCAAATTTCTTTTTTTTTCATTTAAATTTCTCTTATTAACATCGTCTTGCCACAAAATATACATATATATATTTATTATCTTAATTTGTTTAAACAAACATAAATTTATTTTTGCAAGTAATATGGAGCAAAGAAAGTTCTCCCTTCATTTGTCAGTGAAGATATTTTATTATACATGTCACATTCGACGTTCGCACCTGTGCAATTAAGATCAAAAGTGATTAAACGGAAGAAGGGGAAATGCGATTAAAAAAAAAGAGTGAGCTTCGGTAAAGTCTTATCTTTGCATAACAGCACGTATTTTAAAATCAATTTTTGCGTACTCTATTAAAAGATTGTATGACAGATATGCGTCGATATAGGCGTGCATGTTGTGCACCGGTGATCAAGTGGTTCTCGACCGTGTATAAAGGTGTACGAAAGACTCGGGCATGTGTGTTGCACAGACACTCACACTGTGGTGTCGCGACCTAAAGAGGCAGACCAACTGAGTGCGTTCATCGTATACGGGGAGAGTCCTTTCCGTGTGTTGCCCCGTTGGCCCGGATGAAACATGACGTACGAGCCTCTCCGTATGACTTACTACGCCCTTTTTCCCTTCTCCACGCCCGCCGCTCCTTCGTACTGCTCAATCGAAAAACATCAGAGTCTTCTAAAAAAATATATGCGTTCTTTTATATTTTAATGTGTTGCATGTGTGTGTGATAACAAATACTAGAAATATCATTACTATAAGATAGACAGAAAGAAAACAAACAAAAAGCATTAAATTTATTTTTTTTTTTTTTTTGTAGTTCAGTAATATATTATTCGACTTACGGCACATGTTTACGATATATTGCATCTCTCAACGTTTCGAAAAAAAAAGCTCATAAAGTTTTTTACAGCAGACGCAACACAATAGATAGGTAGGTAAAGGTAGCTTATAGGTAAAGGTATTGTTTCCTTTGATGTCATGTACCGTTAATTTTATTGCGCAACTTGTTCATCGTCGTACCCTTATTTATAGATGTTTTTTGTTTTTCTAGAGATTTAAGAAATCTAATAAATTCCAGAAGCGTAACACAAATAAAACAGAAAAACCTATAAAACCTCTAAATTTATGATATGATGGGTGATATATTTATTTGGCTGTAATAATAAATAATACGAACAATTTGTCTTATTAAAGATATTCGTATTTGTCGATATTCGAACAATTTGTCTTATTAAAGATATTCGTATTACACATTAATTTATGATAAATTAATGTGTAATCTAATTATCGACATGACTGCTGAGCGTTATACAATCGTAATTCTCTGATATTTTTTCTGTTTTTTTTAATAAAAACTTCAGTCTTGTAAATTATTAGAAGATTACATATGATTAAAATACGTAAAACTAAGAACTGAAACGTCACGAGGCGTCATCTACGATTAGCAGGAACACGACAATTTTCATAATCATCGCGGCCTACCACCATCGACGAAGCAAGAAAAATAAACGATATAGTCAAGCGAAGATAGATAGACGTTATAGTTTGAAGTCTAACGTCGGGCGCCATCAGCTCAAACGTGCGCACAGATATCGAGTACCTATATCGTGAATACCTTTCGCATTTTAATTTAAGCATCGCCGTGCGACCAATCACGTTATTCGCGGTCGACTTAAGGTATAATCTTTGATCGATCGTATCGCTCGCATCCTGTCCCACGTCTCGCTTCTTCCTTTCGTAACTAGTAATTTTAACCCGCATGGTGCTTCTTGAAGGACTTCAGCAAGCTCGTTATTATTGTTTTTATTATTAAATTAAGTTTTATTAAGTTTTTTTATTTTTTACATAATAATAAAATAATTATACAATAGAACCGAGAGACACAGAATGCATGATCAAACTGAACTTTTCAAAAAAAAGAAGAAATCTTAAGAAGAAATCTTGAGATTTCAATATCTAACAACCTTTTCCATTCGATTTTTGACGATCGAAGATAATTTCAAAATAAGTTCAAAACATTCAAACGACAATATTTATCGCGAATGTCGTATAAAATGTCATTTTTATTTGTGACTTTTTTTTATTCGATCGATATGTTTGTTCCGTTTTTTCGCGAAATATTTTTTGACGAAGAAACATAATTGTCGTGATACACACTAGTAACCGTCGCGGTAAGGAGTTATATACATATCCCTCTTGTCTGCGAATTATGATGAAAAAAGCGTAGACACGTGAGCATAAGCGTAACGCGCACGAGGCGCCGAGGCGCTGATCGCTACGTCGCGCCGCCAGCGTAGCGGCTGCCTGCCTGGGTTCTCAATTTGATGAACGAGCTGTTCGCATGTACAACCCGTACGCTAGTCTGACTTTATATACCAACAACAGCAGTACGCTACCCGGCCGTTTTGCAAATCTCATGCCGTAGAAATTTATTGTTAGCGGTCGATATTAATCCTCGTACATTGTCACCGTCAAGGCTCGTTTCGAACAGTTAACTAGCCAAGGTCTTTGTACTGTTATTCAAAATAACACCTGTTTTTGTTTGTTAATTTTATTTTATTATAATTTCGAATACTTATCTCAAATTTTTCTCTACTTCTAGCACATTATTTTTCAAATATTCAATCAGAGATTTGAAAATATATACTATCAATATCAGATATTAGCATACAAAAGACCTAACATTTAAGGTGTAGTTTTCTCTCCATATATAGACTATTCACATGTCTATATATATTTTGTTCACTTAGTTGCTTCAAAGTTCGTTGCTTTTATAGATATGAAGAACTTAGTTTAGTTGCTCGACGATCGAAATGAGTACACCCCCAAGACAAAGGCGATAGCTTGGCTGTGGCTGCAAGAAAAGATGAGTACACGGCGAAACAATTGAATGAAAGAAACATTCTTGAGCACGTTTTTCACGGTTCTTGCCTGTCGGTTATGGATAACAATATCACGTACTTACTCAAGTGAATATTCACAATGGAAACATTAGAATTTACACGTAATGAAGAACTTACACGTGTACTTCAGTTATAATTTTTTTTTTTTATATAACAGCACAAAACAAAATTTTTTAATATGAATTATCATCTTGTACATTAATTAAAAACTTTTGTTTTTAATCTTTAGGATTGACATAACGCTCCATCTTTATATTATTATCGCAATGCTAGTGGAAATAATTATTGAGAAGGTCGTTCGATTTATAAGGCGCTCCCAAATTTCGAGCTGTCGATAATAGCACGAAACATATTCTTGAGGCGATTCATTTTGTTCACTTCTTATTTTCTTTCATCTCACGTACGTAATGCTATCTGTGGAGTAGACACACTTGACGCGTCGATATTCAATTAATACACACCGATGTATCAGGTTCGTTGATATTACCGATAGTCTTCCACGTCCATAACTCACATAGTGTTTTTTGTACTGACAACTTGCCCTCGCCGTTCTTCTCGTCTGCCTCGATGGGGCGGCCATTATGGACAGCACCTGCCACTCTTGGCTGCGACCTGACCACAATGCCTTTATGAATTCCTTCATCACTGGAACAACATTCTTGCGGCGGTTTTCTCTTACTATCATTATTTAACAAATAAAAAAACTTATTAACAAGCTGTGATATTCGTACAGTAACTGATCTCTTTTTTGTTGTTGTAATAAATTAGTTTAAAAAAATAATAATAATATAAAATTTTTATAACACGCGTTATGCAATTTGATTTGTTTAAAATGTAACAACATTTTTATAACGCAAAAATTTCATATAATTCCTTACATGTAGATATTAACGAAAAGACTTTACGAAATAATCCGTAAGAGTATCGAACAAACTTTGGTAACGTATTAAAAGATACATGTCGCAAGTCAAGAAAGATATATGGAATAGTAGGCAAAAGGACTTCGGAATTAAGAAGTTTTCTCTGTAACACAACTGCCAAGCGATTCTTTTGAAAGGTCGGAAAGTTGTAGACAGGTAAATTATGTTCAGCTTTCTCTACCTATTTGTGTTTCTTCCTATTGTATTTCCAATAGCTGTTCGCCTAAGCGCCTAGCATGTTTAACCTCGGCTTTTGACTTCCTTACACATTGTATGTTTATATTTTTAGATAACTTGTGATATATTTGCATAAATTATCGTACTATATACGCTGACAAGTGTAACTCGTTGGAAAGTAAAATTGTTAAATTAAGCGATCGATAAAAGAAAGTGATAGTTTGACGTCGATAAACGCTACAAATATGAGTTATCTGCGAAATGTTTCGAGATTCTAATCTAGCGGTGCTTTTTGTGCTAATGAAAATGTACGATGCGCGGGCGTTTGTAGTGAAATTACGTATTCGTCACGTGCGTCTATTTTATCAGTATGCGTAGAGAGCATTAAAGAGAGACGGAGGGAAGAGACACAGCTATAGTCGGCAACATTGTGTAGCGATTAAGCGTCCGAGTTGAGCATTATGTAACTCAACGATGTCACGTTGCGCGACAGCCATGCATATGCTCGCGCACGCACACATGCGTGTAAAAGTTATGACGTATTGCCACCGCGACATATTTATTAAATGCTACGAACGATATTAGGCTGGCGTGAACGGACATTACGAGCTTCAAGTACGGACCGAGCGTTTGTTGTGCGCCATTAGGTCCGATAATTTACGGCTACTGCGGTTGTCCAGAGCTGATCTCCGTACGCCTCCGCGTTTTTGCATGTCTTTGTTTCTGTCCTTTGTCCTGTCACTCGACACGATATCTAGTTCGATGATCTAGAGCCACGGGATTACTTTTGTCGCAGTAAATTGGATACATATGTATAAGTCATGATGTTATTTTTATTGTTAACGGTTATGTGCAAAACATCGGTGTGCGTTATATTAACCGCGCGCGTTGTTCTCTAACAATTGTGTTCGTAAGACGCGAATTTTTTTTCGAGACAGATCACGGAGATCAATTTGTAGAGTCTTTACACGTATATATCTTATCCGGAAGAGAATCAACGGCATTATAGCTCGTTACAAAAGAGTTACCTATGAAGATATGTACGTGTGCGATTTATTAGGAACGGGCGATATAGCAACCGCACATACGATCGAACTTTTAATTTAAGGAGCAGGTTTTCTCTAGGAATGTTCGCAGTTGTTTGGTTGATTTATAAGCCAGTTAAAAGTGGTTTTGCATCGCGAGCGCAATATATTGCAGTACAGGATACATTTTACACCAGAGTATATAAATAATCATGTTTTCGAAATTACTTTTCTACTTTACTTCCAGAGTCTTACAACAGAAGATTCAGATATATATTCTATATTCGATAAATTAAAAATTTTTTACAATTTTTATATTTTTTACAATAAAAGAAAACCCACTGTAATCTTTTTTACTTACGACTGATTGAGTATCTGTAAATTAGAAATTGAGTGGTCTGTAAAATAGCGGTGTAGATTTTATGAATATATTCTTATTATGCTAATTTTATTTAAACAGTTTTTTTTTTAAGTTAAAACGATTAGAAGTTTTATTGTTGCGCAAAAAATGTCGCGGTAAATGTATCGGAATTTTACGTAAGATTTTGGATATTACTTTTTTCACCTTGGTCAGAAATAAAACTGGCGGGACTGGCGCGTCGGGCACGTTCGTCCTTCAAATACTATCATCTTACACGAGAAGAGAAGCGTAGGCACAAAACGACTGTGGAAAAGAGAACCGTTAGGTTTTTTTTACCGAAAAAGTCATAAAACGTGCCGCCGCGATCGATGACAATGAACATAACTGTTACTTTCTACCTTCTCCAGACCTACCTCAGATCCATTTAAGCTTTCGCCCTGTCTAAGATCTCGCCAGTCTAACTCAATCCGTCGTCGATGTCTCATCGATCCGCTCTTGCCTTCTTACGAGGAATGTAGTAGCCGTGAAGTCGATATATCACGGCGTCTATCAATGGATTGTGTCAGCATGTTCAGATTACATCTGTGCGTTCGCGATGAAGTAGTCGCGAGTGCGCATCAAGAAAGTCATTAATAACAGCCGGTTTATATACGCTATCTTAAACGAAGTGAAATTATACGACTGCTTCTCTCTTATAAAGCAAAAAAAAAAAAAAAATGTTTTGCTTCACAAATCAACTCAAATTACTCAATTACTTTTTTCTTTGTCGTATTTGCGAAATCTCGCGCTATTAAAATAAACAACCTAACAACATTCAGCTTTTAAAGGTGCTATTAAATGACTAATTAATTAAAATTCGATCGGCAGAAAAAAAAAATAAGAATGTCTGATACATGAATATTTGTCACGCGAGAAAGCCAAGTTGTCACGGTTGAATCGAGCGCCGAGATCCTGGGACAGTATCGATGCGAATGCATTTGCGCTCCGCCTACGAAGATTTATGACGACGCAACCTGGCATGCGAGTGCAGTTAGAAGCGCGCCAGTCAGCACATGCGCGCGCGGGAGAAGTGAACCGCAAAAACGGGTTTTACAAATGCGATCCAAATCGACGCGGAGCCAACAGTGTGCCGGAGCCCTGTAGTGTGATAATCAGTATCGTTCATCAGCTTTGTTCGGCTTATACACGAATTCTCGTTCCTCCGCGAGCCCCGCGAGCGTCGCGAATCGAGCCTTACATAACCGGGGGTGGGTGGTCTGCGGACTCGGGGAAACACCTCTTTCAGCTCCCACCACCACGCAAACCTGCAGGATAATCAACCTGCCCGGTAGAAGAGTATCCTTCCAGACCCTGCGATGTATCTTCCAAGTAGCAATTTTCTCTTTTGGTACTTATCTCCGTTTGATAAAAATTAAAAACGACGCGCACGATTAAATCACCTCCCTGCACGAGTGGTTCAACATGCGCCTTGGACACGCAATTTTTTATCTATCGCTTTCGTTAACAGACGTATCTGTGATCATTTGTACAACACGCATTTCATTTCTGCGCTCTTATACATCTTTAATTTATTTACAAAAAAAACTAACGTTCATATATTTTACTTCAAAAGTATTTGTTCCTCGCGATTAATACGAACCGCTTGTGAGTACTACGTTGCCGTGCCGACGGAACGTGATTATCAAGTTTCGAGAATACTTTTACCTAGATTGAAAATAAATAGGATGATATAGCGCGCGCGCGCTTTTATTCACCACACAATGAGTGGAAATTTCGTTTTTGCGACCTATTTTCGATTTCAATGTGTGGCACCGCGTCGGTAAGTTCAGATATCACGCGAGAAAGCTCCCCGCGCGTATCCTGTAATTTCCCCATATCGATGCGTCCGTACAACGACTGTATATATACGCGCGATATAATATGCGAATACCGTGTTGCCCTATGCCGCATCATCGTGCATCGAAATTGGTATTCAGACTGTCGATCGCTCATTACTTACTCTTCGTAACTAAAATTATATCTCTCACGTTTTCTCTCTCCCGGCTATTCGCGGTGGCACGCATACGTGTATATGCACACGGAGAGAGCGTGAGCATCCCGCGATGCTCACGTTCGTGCGCATATGTACGCTTGCTGACACGCATATGTCTGCCGGGGATCCCAAAACGTTTCGACTGTTTGCGACTTCACAACAGTCGTGATAATAACAAGATCACAAACTGGTTCGGTCCATGGTTCTCTTCCCGCCCCCTCCCCTGGGGGAATACCGGTCATACCTACCGTCCGAAATCTTCTCGCGGAGAAGAGATTGAACACAGAGCTAAACACCAATTTACCGGTGAAACTTGAAATTTGCGTGAAACGAAATTGCTGATTCGGTATTGTAATGTTTTGAACGCCGCGGAGATCCCGTGATTCTCTCCTCCTGGGCACTTTCTCCTCGCAAAGCTCCTTTGTGTAAATTACGCTTCGAATAAAGCTTCAAAGATCAATTCTTTCTTTTATTCTTTTGATGTCCTTGCCTTGGTACCTAACCACTAACTCTTCCCGCTAACTCTTCTCGTGCGTATTATTATCCGGTTTTTTTTTGTGCTTCGGTCTTTTTCGTGCTTCATCCCCCCAGTAGAAGTTTTATATCTTCTTCTTTCTTCATTACTCTTTTGTATATTCGGTATCCTCGTTTTCTTTTGGTCGCAAGATACGCCACTATTTAGTCTTTCTTGTATCCTCTTTGCTTTTTTACGCCGCTCTGTTTTACTGTCTCCTTTCTCCTGCGCACTTCTCCACACTTATTATCTTCTCGTCTCCATTTTGTTTTTGTATTCGTCAATTCCGCAGTTTCTTTTTTTTTTCACGACACAGCCAATCCTTCCTCTGCTACATTGTATTTTCGCATCCCGGTCTCTTCCTCCTACCAACCGCGGTTTCTCTCCCTCCCATTGCCACTTTTTATTTCTTTCTCTCTGCCGCGCACCAAGCATCCTCTACCTACCGCGCGTATCTGTATGAGGGAATCGAATCTTGGGTGCTACGGAAAATACAATGTGTAGAGAGAAAGAGAGAGAAAGAGAGAGAGAGAGAAAGAGAAAAAACGAGAGAGAGGCGGAATGTAAACCAGTTATGCCGTGTATACCCTTTGGTTAAACCAAAACTGAGTGGTTTTATAGCACCGATCTGTCTTGCCGTGTTATAACGAGTTCGTGACTCGACATAATATGATAACCCCTCTCCAAAAGCGTTGGACTCTCTTGTAGAGAATCGCGGGAGCGCACTAGAAGAGAGACGGCAGAGAGAACTCGGGGAGTAATAAAGAGTGCGTGGCGGAAGAAACGACAAACTGCCGACAGTGACTCTTCTTCATCGTACGTATAGGTGAGAAAAACGGGTGATGGTGAAATAGCGTTTCGCGTGTGTGAGATTCCTCGCGTTTTGGGGTTGATGTCGGTCGGATGCGCCAACTTTCTAATAAATCGAACTAATCGAATTTATGGCCTTTCAAGCTCTACACAGAGGTACAAGCGAATCTCGCCGGTTATATGTATGAGGAGATATTATCATTATAATCTAAATTAAAGACATTATAAATTAATAGCTAATGATAAGTATCTTAATATATTGCATTCGCGCAAGGTTACGGAAATTGCTACAAGAAATGGGAGGATGAGGGATGTAGGTAATAAGGAATGCATAACGGAAAGAGAGAGGGCAAACCGCCAACAGTGGCTCTTCTTCGGTCATCACCGAGACCGAAGAGATTCGAAAGGAATAATATTCTTTAGCGGACCACGTTTATAAAAGCCTGCAACTTTCTCGCGTAATGTTAACATTAAATCTCACCTATAATAGACGAAATTACTACGTGATGTAAGTGAATAGTATTCTTCTCTAGAACTTTATTGCAGCGATATATGTTTACTTGTCACATGTAACATCTTGATTTCGAGAATAATCTTTTATACATTTGCATTATTATTATTTATTTTATGATTACAATATATTTTTCGAGGAACTACAAATCTATACGCTAGAAGTAATTATTAAAATGTTTGAATATGTAATAAAAGCAATATTCCGCGATATTATTGAATAATGATGAGACAGCTCGGGGCCTTGTCGAGTCCTTTTCCACGGGTCTTTATCTTACAGAATCTTGCATCGAACATGCGCTATATAGTCCTTATAACATGAGAATGTCCAAGCAACACTCTTGATGACAATAATGACGATCATTATAGTAACAACACCAACGATAATAATATATTATTTATCGCGGAAAAAATCTCTCTGTTCAAGATGGCTCCGACAAATATCCAGACCAATACGCGAGTTTGTCAATACTCCTGATGAAAAATATCTAACGCGTTTTGTAACAAATCTGTAAATTCCTATGCATAAATTATCGTCAAAAATTCCTATTATATTTATGTTTTTTTTATCACATTTTAAAATTTTTTTTTTTTACGCTAACGAGACGCGTTTTTCTTCTCTTAAAAAAAAGACAATTAAATCAAAAGATAGAAGCACGCCGATAAAGTATATTACTTTCTCTATTTTAATACAGTCGATCTCTTTACTCCTTGTAACGCATAATGGCCTGTCGTAAATATGAAATAACATGTATTTCACCTATGAACTTGGCATAATGAAAGACTGGCGTCGCACTTTGAGCATTAATTTGTAAGAAAGTAACGCCGTATCTACGTGTAGAGGTGCGCGGCAGTGAGAATACTCACGCAGGTGCTCTCACAATCAGTAACTCAGTGGACGCGTGCGCGTTTTACAGCCGGCATACCAAAGAACACGGACATAAACATTGTTGGGAGGATATACGCACAAGAAACAAAGAGAAAGAAAGAGAGAGAGAGAGAGGCGCGTGGTGGCGGATACGGAAAGAGGAACGAGAATTAAGATGGACGGTGCCAATCGTATGCTAATAGAGCAAGTCTTTTATTTTCTCCTTTTTACTAGTTTGGGGAAGTAACCCGCGGAGAGACGTTCAGTCGCACGCCGGTCGAAGCTCGATCTATGTCGAGCAAAATATCGTACGAGCGTATCAGCATGTTTTCTGGGGAAGTGAAATGTAGTAGCTGTGTGAGGGCCGTGATTAAATCCGGGCATGAAAATATACACGTGTGTTTTTATGTGTGTCCTGATAAATTTTTGCGGTGTTTTATATAAATAATATATCTGCTGTATACATATACATACTTTGTATTATACGCTGCATTATCGTACTACATCGGGTCACGATCCCTATTATATCTTTTTTGCTCCTCCGTGGCGGGACAAATTACGAAAATCATATATATTGTCTTCTCAAGGAAAGAGAAAAGCAGCACGATATTTCCTCTTTTTAAATCTGTTTGGCCTTCTGCCTTACTTAAAACAATCTTTATGTTACTTTTTTTATATTTTTTGTTTTGCATTGTTTTTTTGTTGTTGTAAAAAGTTTGATAATAATCGTAAATATAGAGCATTTACGTGCTGCTGCTCGTACTGATCGAACAGTTAACTTGTTTTTATTGCTATTCCGTACGGATGTGCGTGAGGGCCGTCTTAGAAACTTGTTTCTGTAGTTAATGGGTTAAAAATGCCATCTGGCCTCTGGAGATGCTTTTTTCCTCTTTAGTCGACGTTTTCTCTTGTATCGCTATGTGATGGTAGCAGAGATGTAGGTAATTTGTTTTATGTAACAAAAATAATAGCGCGCAAAAACACGTGTGTTTAGAAATAGAAGAACTAAACTAATCTTGAGCGATAGTAAACGTTGAAATGATGCAAATAAAATATTACATATATAAATCTATATTATGTTTTTTAACTAAAATAACACTAAATTGTTCGTTTTTTTTTTAAATAAAAATTTCAAAATGTGCAATTTCGCGTGAAACGATAAAATCAGTTTTGAAGCCGAATACATTATCTTCTCATTACAATTTTATACGTGCAAACTTATTAATATTATCAAATCGTCGGAGTAAACGATCCGGGAATACGTCCATCATTGATTCTCCCCACTACGCCGAACCGAACGATCCTTTCTCCCATAGGCCTCTGGACCTTTGAGGCATAGCCATTGACCATGACCAGACGCAGGCGTCCCTTTATCTTCTTCTCCAATGCTTTATTAAAATTATTTCTTCTTACACATAAAAATATATTTAAGCACATAATTTGTACTGTAGAGTGATTAATATTATCTAATAACACATCTATCTATCTGTCTATCTATCTATTTATAATAAATCTATTTTATTATAAACATCAATTAAATATTGATTACGAAGCAAGTATTATCAAAAAATATATTTATTGTGTCTACAATAAATATATATTTATCAATCTCGTTTTTTTCTTTTTTTTTATAACACATTTGTAAGTAATTATGTTCATATTGACTAATTTTGGAATTTTAAAAGCTGAAGTCTCGCGTATTAAGCATCACTTGTATAGATCGATCGTGGGTACCGATTCCCCCGGCATGCCACTTAAAATCGAGAGAACGCGCATCTTATTATCCATGTCTGCGAAATTAATCCTAGGTCTGCTCCTGGTGCAGCTGCACTTAACTTACCCCTTCATCTGTGAAAACGCTCTGGACTTTGCATAATTCTACCTTCTACCTTTTTTATTAGCCCTCGATAGCGTGATACACCACACTATGATATAACTGCCGGATTTTATCATTTTCTTTAATAAAAAAAATTTTGCGCATTTCCTCTTTAAAGATAAAAAATATTAGTTATTTCGTTAATCCGATTATGCCACTATAATCTAATTTGTCTTTCGATACTTGCGACATGTGAGACAATTTTGGGGGATCGCGGATACATTAATAAACAGTTGTACAAGTCGGTAAATTATGTAATTTTCATTTAAACTAAATTTCACTGCTAAATGTACCATGTAAATGACTCCAAACTTAAATGGCGCAAGGTATGCCGCGAATAAATCGGCCGGACGGAGGTTGAGAGATTAATTTGAGACGATATCTGGAAAAGTCGCGCCCCTAGTACGGCAAATTCTCCCACGTATGGGTAGTCGGACGAGAGTGAAGCAGCATTATCAGCACGGGCCGTCCCTTGTATGCCTACTAAATCTACGAAATAACCACCAGAACGTATGGAGGTATCTAACGTAGCTGGGCCGTTCTTTGGCCTATATTAGGTCGCGTTCGTTGCCCTTTATGTGCGTGATATTCGGAAATTTTAATTATGTTTGCTCTGTTAATCCTGACAGAAATAATTTATCGCGCATCCAGTTTTTGTTGGTAAACTTTTATTATCTCAAAATCTTTACTTGCGATTACAATAACGCTATGTTGTGTTTTTTTTTTTTTTTCAATGTTTTTGCAAGATGCAATATTTATTGATAATGATCAAGGATAATCAAGAGATAATCGTGTTTGTTCTGTGAACCGATTTTGTCATTTTTGCGTCAGGTGTGTATTCCATAGGGCGCAATTCTCAGGCATAAGAGGAAAAGAGAGAGAACGTCGGCGGAATATGGGACTATCTGCGAGTTAAAAACATAAACAAAAGTTTCAATACTCTCTCTCATAAGTCTCGAATACGGTATTAGCAGCTCGTTATCTGCACGTCCGGTTGGTTGATGCTCGTATCTGAAACGTGCATCAAATCAGCACCTCGGATAACTACGCTCGAAGGAACGACGTGACGGCAGGAAGAAAAACGAGACACGAGCGCGCGAGAAACAAAGGGGGAAAGTGAAACGCGATACGTTATTCCTTCGGTCACAATATTGACTGCAACTTAGGTCGATGAGATTTAGGTGACTCTTCCCTCTGTGAATGGGAAAGAGGTGGATAAATGGCTAGTAAGTGCGATCGTAGAGACAGTGTTTAGAGGGGTAGGTCTTCCCTTTAAATTCGCTTAAAGCCGATACCGAGTTTATTAGGGATACCAGGCATCTCACGGTTCGGCAACCATGAATTTATTCAAACTCGCGAAGCAGAATAGATTTTTATCGTCTACCATAGTAGAAAAAAGAATAATAGTTTTGTATAAAGTAATGCGACGAGTTGTGTGACAAATTTAAAAATTCTAAACATAACGTCGAGTTCGATTGAGAAAAGTTCGTACGCGCGACGAATTTTATGAAATGGTGGGGGCAAAGGATGGAGGGTTACTATGTATCCACCTATCGATGTAATCGTTATTGCTGTCCAATCTCTCGCGAATTGTGAACTTTGGTTTAGTCGGGAATTACTCGTACGGACAATGGCTGATGGTCTGCCCTATTATATCCTTCCGCAGCCGAAGGTTTCCGATAACTTTTGCGGTTAAACGCGGATCAAATTACTGTAAGACTTGCGGCTTTCCTCACTCCGGCACTTGCCGGAGCATATTACCAGAAGGAGCGCAGAATCTTCGACATGTTTTTACGCGCTATAATGACCGCACGTCGCACGTGTACCACTGCGTGTCGTGAAGAATTTATGCGTATCGAAACATGTTTCTCTACATTCGCCGAGTTATAAATCTAAACTTTTCCGATACTTTCAAAATCGTTTTTCATTTTCTTCGTTCTTTCATGCGAAACGATCGGAAGCTAACAATAGATTATTGATCAGTATTACTGAACATTCGTCATATTTTTTCTTCATAGAAAGATTATTTATTGCGATCCGCCTATTTGTCGTTTTGCATTTTATTATTAACGACGATAAGCTCAATTCACAAATTGAATATTCATGAATACCAAGTCGTGAATAGAATTCGCAAACACGGAGTTCGCGAACGAAGCTACGTTCTTAATTTCTGATCTGATCGATCATTTTGATCGAAGCAAACTGATTACGGTTAATTGAATTCAGGCAGTCGTTGAATGATTGCAGAGCTGGAGTAACGCATTATCTTGAACGGCCTTCCTTTATTTTCGGAAAATAGCTGTTAAGTAAATGTTCTCTTCTGTCGATAACATTTTCTTCGCACATTTGCAACTGGTAATCTTATGAATTTTTAATTCAATGAACGCAAAGATTACTGAGCACGACGCATGAAAAGTATATGCTGCACGGAGCAGTGTTCTAAGATACAATAAAAAAAAAAATAATATAACGCTCCGAGCTAGTATAAGCATCGCGATATCGTAGATAAAGAATCGGTTGATTCTCGCAAAACATTTAAAGATAATCTAAAATGCTCAGTTTTTACTATAAATACTTGTTCTTTCTGATGCTTTATCAAATAGTTTTTGAAGATTTTCTATGTGGAAAGTTAAGTAACTTTTTATAATAGCTGCAAATATTTAAATCATTTAATATGTAAAATAACAAGTAATAATAATAATTACTATTTATTCAAAATTATTAGGTAAGATTTTGTTTTTTTTTCTTTACACAAAATGTGTTACACAATAAACACGTTAAGTTCGAAACAAGATAAAGTTGCAATATTTTTCTCGAAGGAAATTAGTACCTTTCGTGATTATATAGCAAAAGACCCTTGCGTCACGTCGATTACAAGGTCGCAATGGCGTTTAGCTCAATTCCGAGAGCAGTGCGTATTTATGTACTGAACTATACGCAAGCGAGATTAACCAGATTAACCCTTGTCCGAGTTAGAACACCGCTCGTTGCGTTATAGCGTTTGATTTTCTAAAAGATTACGCAAAGAACGATTGAACGAGAATAATACAGAAGTAATTAACAAGAAGTAAATTTAATACATTTATTTATTTATCGCACACACATTTATCGCGTATATATACGACTACGGCGCGCGTTTCCCAACGAGAAATCGTGCAGATTCTTCATTTTTTCGCATATCGATAAGGCCCGGTGAGATCGTTAGCGAACGTTAGTCAGCCTATAGAACTACGGTCCTACAGACTGGAGAGACTATAGCGGCGCGGGCGTATCAACTCCTCTTGGTCGGGGGCCGTCTCATTATCCGTGCTCCGATGGTACCATGCTGTGAGCTCGCAAACCCCCTATAGTCGAATTCGTATTATATTCGTATCTCGGAACATAGTCTGGTATGTTCTCGCCATCCGGAACAATTTTGCTTTCTGTGACTGTAAGTATATTCAGCGTTACGTACTTAGCTTTTGTCACGATTTTATCTACGTGTCTTCACTTTGTTACACTAGAATATACATGTTTATCTCCGTTGAAGTAGCTTAATTTTAATTTTCTAATTTTCAGTCTTGTTACTTTCTTATTACATTTCTATTAAAAATATGTGTGTCAAGTACTATAAAATATAATTAATATAAATTTAATTAGAAATAAAAATATAATTAAAATTAAATTATATAATTAAATTTTGAATAAAAATATAATTATATATACACCCTATTACGATTAGAGCAAAGATGTTACGTAAAGTTTGTATCTAGTGTGTTAATTAGCAGATTCTTTTTAGAATTATTTGTCAAGTTTGTTTGTCTTTTCGATGTAGCTTGTTTTTCTCTCTCTTTTTTTCTTTTTCGAATCTTCTTGAAAAAAATTATTATAATTTTGTTATCTGTACAAAACACCGCGGACAAAACACCGTGGCACTCTTAGGTGCCTATAGACAAAGCAACTAAAACAACACATCCCGTGGTGGCCTTTGGTTTCTCGAACGAACGGAGGATGATGCATGGCGATACACGCATATATCCCCCTTTCCCCCTACTCCCTCTTTTCTCTCTCCGTTCTTGCGTTCGTGCCGCCCTCCTTTCTGCTCCTACCTGGCATCGGGAACTCCACCTTCTATCGGGTTTAAAACATCGGAGCACAGCTCCATCCAAAAATAATAACGATAATAATAACAATAAAAGCAACAAAATAAAAGGGAGACTAGAGAAACTATTCCTGTTACGTTGCATTCCTTCTGCAGAAACTCGTTGGACCACCCCGAATACGATACTAACCGCGGCACACATGGGACTTGAACAGGAATATCATTTGCCTTTTGTCGTGTGCGTTTGAATGCTCCATTTGTCTCTTGTCTTCGTAAATATTTATTTCATTAATCCATGTGTATTAATCAAGCAAAGGTGTTCGAAGACAAAAACATTCAG
Organism: Pseudomyrmex gracilis; assembly: GCF_002006095.1. NCBI lineage: Eukaryota > Metazoa > Arthropoda > Insecta > Hymenoptera > Formicidae > Pseudomyrmex > Pseudomyrmex gracilis. Next base: position 672,028 of record NW_018020622.1, on the reverse strand, counting down.
ACTCGGGAATTGTTGGTGTACAGTTTTGCAATTTAAATTGATATTCAATACATATACGCATACAACAACAAACAAAAGTAGCAATATCATCGTCTTGCTAAATATTGTTTCTTTTATGTATGCATCTTAATGGACTGACGGAATGCTTTAAGTGAGCTCGAGATTTCGTGAGACAATTTGGTCACCTTCCAGAAGGATTGGCAGTATTCCAATGTCGCGACGAAATTGATAATTCATTCGTTTGTGAGTAAAAATATTATTTTTTTCTCGTGAAACTAAATGAAGTCTCGTAATTTATAATGTTTGAGTGAACACAATTCTCAAAACTCAGAGTTTTATTTTGTTGCGCGATGATATCTATTGACGCAAATGCAAATTTTTATTTGAAAACGATGCGATGCAATTTCGAATTTTCGATTGCAGTGGTGGTACTGTTGCATTTAAATTTAAATAGTTCGCATATATATTATTGTATTTTTTATTACGCTTTGAAGGGGGAGGGAAAACTATAAATTTTTTTTTGACATATTGCCCTTTCGTGAAATATAGAGCCAGCCTTTGCTCTATCTTGATGCACGCACGTCTGTGTATGTAAAAAATATTTTAACACGTTTTCAAATGTGTGATTTATATCGTTTATAATTCATATTACGTATGTTATTGTACTAGAGTAACTATTTATAATAATATAAATCTTGAGATACGGTCAATGATCGCAACTATTTATAATTAAAGCAGTTACACTGGGTGTAACGATATGTGCATATCCAGCATACTATCATTAGTTGAATAATGAGCAGAGCCACGTTAAATTACGCTTCGCTAGCGTGCAATAATTTCTCTCATCAGCACCAAGAATAAATTTTAAAAATATGCGAGATTTTCAAGTATTTTTCAATTATCTTTATGTAAAATCCAGGTTATTCTGTTATCTAGATCGGCTCGCTATAGTAAGTATAAAATGACGAGTTTTTTCACACTTACGTTCCACATGGATAGGTACACGTATATTTTATATAAAATTTAATGTATATAAAACTTTTACTAAAATCAATTTTACAATTTTACTTTTTTAAATTCAATTTTACGACTTTTTTTGTCTTCTGAGTTTAGTATTATTATTTTAAAAATTTGTATTTCTGACAACCATAGATACAATTACTTGATTTAGTTTCTTAATTTAATATTTTACATATTTATTTGTTATACGCATATATTGATTTTAATTGCAAATTAAAATTGATATATGCGTATAACAAATAAATATTTTTAGAAAAACGTCAATAAAAAGTTAGAATTATATGAGCGAATGATTTGTGCACCAATATGTGCCCGTCATGTTTGTGCTTGATTGATTTTTAACCGGGAACGCCAATGTGTTTTGCCTTTGCGTGAAACGAAAATGGTCGGATCACGTGACAGTGTGAGCACGTGTGCATGCATACGTGGAACACGGTAGGTAGGTACCAAGCGACACGCGATCGCCGTTTAAGCCCTTACAGTATAAATTATTGTGATTTCTTTCGAGTAACCCTTGTTTATAGGGATGCGTCGGCCGATCGTCCGGCCGATATGCCACAACATCAAAGGGCTTGCACGATTCTCCGGCGGGTCTCAACCGGATCTTCAGACCTCGGACGAAGACCTTAGGATTACGTAGAATTTAGTTAAACTCTCATCGGTGTTCATATTTAGCATTTTATTTTATACGATCTAAGCAGATAAATATATGTGTATGATACACATTGAAAAAGAACAACAATGCAATAATCGAGCCGTATGATTGAAGTAACAATGCGGATTTCAAACGACTAGAGGGTGCAATTTAATATTAAGATATTGATAATAATTAATTTTATAATTTATAGTCACCAAACTATAAATGACAATATGTTTGCTATTTGCACATAATCTATTTTTTCACGTTCCATATACGTTATTTATATATTTTATCAAATTTCGTTACTAATAAGATCAAAGTTTTGATGAAGATCTTAACGCGTGATCTTAGGCTAAGAAAGGCAGTCGAATTTTCAGTGTTATAAGGTGATAATTCGCCATCATACGAGAAAACAATATGTGAGAAACGGAATAAACGTATTCGAGAGATTGTACCTAGAATCACTTTCTTGCCGGAGTAAAAGCGGCGGAGTGGTACACATAGAAGGCGGGCTTTAGACGGTCCACAAATCATCCACATGCATCACGGCGCAATTACACGACGAGGGTTCATTTAAATCCGATAAATACTACACCGCTCATTGTATCGTGCCATCTGGCGGACGTGTTCTATACTTTGTTCGTGTATCCACGAAATCGGCCCGGAGGTCCGTGCCTTTTAAGGAGCATCCTTTAAACCCATATTTATTACTTCGTTGCCTTCAGATAATAAATCTCGAAAATGTGTGTGTATGTGTACGTGCGTACAAACACGATTATAAAATTAAAAAAATCAGCGCACTTAAGAAAATACTTTGTATTTAAATAAAAGAAAGTATATGTATATGTGTAAATTATAATACGGTTTCTCTATATTCACGAATGAAATTTTATCTCTCGTGCTTTCTTTCATCGTCGCGAGCAATGAGATGATGGCAAATAGCAGCGGAAACAAAAATTGCCGTTTTGATAAGAGTTTTGATTTGCCCTGTGGAGCAATCCGTTCGCTATGATACTCCAAACGTGTACCACATGGATGCCCATCGCAGAACGCATAGTGCATCGCGACGGGCGCGGATGTTTTTAAATCTCCCCGGAGCCTGTGTCGGAGATTTATCGCCGTGGCCAGTCCCTTTGGAACGTGCGTGCCTGCGCACATGCGTTAATTGCGCGACGCGAAATGCCGAAGGGTGAGGAAGGGTAAGCAACGAAGTTATTTGCAGTGGCGAAAGTACTCATGTGCGCTAGCCAGTGGCTAAACCTGTGGAAGGTCAAGGACTGATATAAAGATCACTGACCGATGAAAATGATTATTTTCAAATTTTTTTTAAATTTTTATAACGCTTAATTTAAAAAAAAAAAAGCAATTGTTTAATATCGCTTAATTTTCATGATATCATTCGTCAGCGAGATAATCTTTGGTGAATTTATGTCGTAATATTATTTTTAATAAAATATAAACATCGTAGAATTGTTTTGCATTATAAAGATGAGACATGTTTTGCCAGTATAATCTCTTTCTCTCTATGTTAAAAAACTAATTAATATATTTACATTGTTGCGGGAAAAAATGTCTGAATCTCAATGTTTATTTATTTTAACATACGGATTATAAAACAAGCAGAGAAAGAGTTTTTCCAGGAGATATAATCATCTAAATATATAAATAAATAATCATATAAACAAATGTCTAAAGCAACACGTGAAAACCTGAACGTAAACATAAAAAAAAGTAATATCTTTCAATCTCATCGATCCAAATTCTGCTAACATTTTGATCCGATCTTGGAAAGGTAAGTTCATCAATAAGAGTCGCGAATGCTAGCCATTAAGCTGAGGCCAATGAAGTATCGCATCAAAAAAAGAACAAAACGGCAGAGAACAGAGAGAGAAGGCATTGATGCGTGCGAATATGGCTGGATAGAGGATGGGACTAGTATTGCGGATGAAGTTTGGTATGCGTGAGAGTTCTGGGCGCGAATGGATAGCCGACGTCACGCCACGCGGTCCCACGAAAAGTTATGGTTATGCTAGACGGTAAATGGGGGAAGGGTGCTCAACTAAAAATAATATTACATTTTATGGACAGCCTAATTTCGTCGTAAAAGCGCCGCGCAGTTCAGAAGCTTAAAAAAATATCCATAAACAACTTCCGTTATGTGATTTTATCAATAACCTCACGCTATCTTAACTCACCCAAAACATTCGGTGAATCTTCGAATCACCCCATTAAAATGAAATGTCTTAAGAAGTTATTTATATGGGAACGATTAAAATTATTACTACCGGTTTTGGACGCGATCTTTTATCTATGTATAAATATATTACGTGTTAATTGTATATGCTGCCGTGCTAAGCTTTATTGATATAAATTTATGTGAAATTCTTGTTGAAATGTTTTATTCCACTTTAAGAATCGCTTAAATTAAAATTTATATAATTATCTTAATTAAGATTTATATAATTATTTTTTTATTTTTTTTAATTATACAAGTGTGTACGCCATCCATAGTTTATGATAATCTAAAAAGTTTTGAAGATGGTTTTCGAGCTTGAATAGTATTATAATATAAAAGTTTAGTAATATGCAATGTGTTAATCTAAAACAAAATTTTATTTACAATAAAAATGTTATATATTAAAAATATAATTATATAATATTTACTATATATCTGTTGTAAAATATAGTTAAAGTTATATTTTAATAAATATAGTTAAAGTTATATTTTGGATATACATTTAATATGTGTGTGTATATACAAATATACAAAAAGAAAATCTTGAAAAATAGATAACTGTCAATCAAGAAAGACTCAAAATACACGTGAGATAAGCATCGGGTGTGGCATGAAGACTTAGGCGCCATCTATACAGTTTATTACACACTATAGCGAACAGCATCTTCATAAGCTTTCAGTCGATAACATACATCGTACACAATATATAAGACGATACACGAGAAGAAAACTGATTTTTATCACACTTATAACATATTACATGCATAATTAAAAATAATTTCTCAATTTTTAAATAATTATTTTAAGGTAAAAATATAGTATAAACTAAATAAATTTTTAATTACACATACACACACATAAAGAGAGAAAAACTTTGTCGAAAATTTTCTTTTCATGCGCAATATGAAAAGAACCTTGCAGCAATATGTAAAAAAAACGTAAATCATCATTATTTCACTTTGGACTCTGTCATGTAAAATATAAATACACAAATGAAGTAATAATAGCTTCATTTTGTGAACATTTATAACAATGATAGAGTGAGATGAATCGATTAAACTCGAATCAAAAAGTTACGAGAAGTTTAACGATGTTATCGTATAGAGAGCGCGAGAAACCCTTCCTATTACAGTCATAAGAAGGGTATTATGAATAGTTTGAAGATTCGATGTAGAGAGAGAGGGGGCTGGCCTACCGTTCGTGGGAAACACCCTTACGGCCATACTTGAATCCAACATGGCTTTTCCTTTCTTTAATGGAACTACCAGGGTCTTCGAGATTTGTAGGTAGAAGTCAAAATGACAGTACATTTCTCGAACCCTAACACGCGTACACCGTTGGAATCCGAGAGGTGAGAGAGTAGATAGTCGCGATTGGACGCCTGAGTAAAGGACATGGCGCTTCGTTAGTCCGGTTGTCTCGAATCCTCTCGAAACAAGATTTATATGCGGTACGATGTTTTAAGTGTGATCGACTATCGCCGATTATTCCATTAGCGGAATGCATTGGCCATCGTCCACTTTCTGTGTTTTAGTGATTATATAATTTCTGTGTTTAACGCGAGACAAAACCAAATTTGTAATATATCTGTTTAAATTTATCGTTAATGTAAGGTAACAGATATTATATATTTTATTACAAACTGTTACGTTTAACACACTTATTTGAAAATGCAATAAATTTACTTTTTAATAACTTGAACAATAAGATTGTTTAAGTAAGTTTTCTAACATGACACAATCTTCGCTTGAAAAAAAAGCAAGAATAATACAGGGGTAACTAACGTTTCTTATCAACAAATAATTACTCATTTTGGAAATTCCGTTTCAAATTCCGCCATATATCTTGATCCGCTTTGCGAACATGCTAATTGACTAACGAGCATTTACATTGCTAATTGCGTGGACATGTGAGTGTAATAGCGTCTAATGCAAACAATGTTCCAAGACAATCGAACCCTTTCTCGGGAAGGTTGAATGGCCTATGGTGGTTAATGAAAATTATCTAACACGCAATAGAAAGAAAAGTTTGTGTGCACTGCATATAAGTATTTCTTTTTTAGAAATACATGAAATATCGATTTATCTACATTGCACTTTAGTCTTGTACTTTGTTCTTATACATTACTCTTCTGTGTTAATGTAATTTTGTGAGAAGCGCCACGTGCGATTTCATTTAATTTAGTCACCCTAGTATGTAAAATAATGCGCCCATTTGGTAGGATAATTACGTTCGAAGAAAAGGGGTTTAGCAACAGCGTAGTCTAGTAAAGGAATGCTTATTCCTTAGGGTAAAGAAGACGGCTAAGATTTACGTTTCATATAAATATAACTTTTCCATTCCTTCGCAATTAAAACATTAGCAGAAGCTCTACGTCAGGTTTTATTAATAATTTTCTCAATTATAACACAAAGAATATATAATTTATAACCATTTAAAAAGATTTTGAATAATATAGCACTCACTTTCTTTGTTTTTTTTTTATTTTAAACACGGAAAATTGAAAGATCATTTTTAAATACTGGGTAGAAAACGCGTCACTGCAACAACCTTGCTACGGACAGCAAAGTTTATACTTTGATAATTTTGTAATTTGCTTGATTATCTTGTAAGTAAGTGTAATCGATCTGAGATAATAGTCTAGTTTTGTAAATCGATAGGGTTATTTGATAACATAATAATCTCAGATGAAAACCAGTCTGTATCTGGCGGCGACCGAAGATGCGGAGGCGCGCTTATATTCTAGGGTAAACAAGAAGACGTGTACAGTTTACGATAACGCATAAATATCCCGAGGGTCTCCAACTTTTACGAACCCTTTCCCCAAGGCGGTACGCGGGGGTGAGAATAGAAGTTTGTGGTGACTGGGCACGGTCCTTTATACACTTCTACAGAGAGTCTAACGCCCGGTACTTACTTCGGTATATCTTTGCCGGCCGGCAGTAGATGCGAGCTTTAACTCTTCCACCGCCTGCAGTCGGGAAATAAAACATTGCGCGAAGAAACTTCGCCCCGGTATGGCGCTTTTTACTCTCTTTTCGATGGCGCTGCATTATGCCCAGGTTTTTACCAAAGGCGACAGCGTTTGCTCCGGCAAAAATTTTTCCTAGAGGTACGGCAATCGTATATACGTCTAGGATAAATTATCTTTTTCTGCGTATGTGATTTATAAAAGTAAACGAATAAATTTTTGCAAAAGTTCTAAGTTGAGCGTTTATAACAAATTTATTAAAAATATGAAGACTATAAGCTCTTTTCTTTGCAAAACACTGATTGCATTTATAAACTACCTCTGTATATACTTTTTTATTATTTTTATAAAGTTCTATCAACTTATCGCGCTTTGTTAAGCGCACAACGTCTCTCACTAGAAAATATTACACACAAAAATGAGACACTCGGAATGGACGGAAAAATAAGAAAAGCGCGCGCGACGAAAGCATCATGGAGCCATTAAAGATATTAAGAGTCGACATAATTTTGGCATGCGGCTCATTGCATGCATATATGTACACTCGCATGCATTTATACATACACGATATGTGCTTCTGTATGGGTTATGTGCCGTAACTTTTAGATGCACTATTCGACGTAATATTGCGGGAGCGGTAGTGTATTATGCGCGACTAGAAGTTCCACTATATAAAAGTCGGTTTACTTTACGCTACATAGAAGATAGACGCAACTCTATACTACCACCGCGATATATGTATATATATATATATGTGACGCTATTCAGGCTCTCGTCTCCATTTCGGCTCGCTCGCCGATGCATCGAGTGTTCCGTCTTTCTTTTGCTGTAGATCTTTGTACACACTTGCAACGTATAGCGAACTAAAGTGTACGGTCGAACGGCTGAAAGTTTTCGCAGTAGACAAAAATGTATTCAAAGTTCCGGCGCACTTACACTTCCGCGTATAACGGGTCATGGGATATAAGTGGTTGGATACCAATTGGAATAGCCATATAAATACAGAGAGAGGAGAATTTGAAAGATAAAAATACATTAGAAATTTATATGCACGTATATAACAAGATTTATCTAAAATTTACGTTCATACGTTATAAGTTATATTACATCAACGTTTTGTTTTCGCAAGATGTTCAAATTCAAAAAACGAGGAGTGAGATTATACGTGGATTTTGTGCAGTTGGCACCAAGTGTGTATTAAAACGTTTTGACGAGAGGAACGTTTTGCGGATATTATTGTCACGCATTTAGTGACACAGAAAACAATTCGAGTTTATGTATACGTAAGTACAGTGGCGATGTTGCACAAACATAAATGGTCGGAAACGTGACTGGCGCGGCTAACAGACCGCTACGCGCGTGCACGTGCAACATCTTTTCACATATCCGTAATACTAAGTGCTTTTCTGACCTACAGATGAAGTTATAATTAGACACGAGACTCGCGTAAAACTTACGAGCTACTTCGAACGTGGATCCCCTTGATAATTATGTGTATAGTCAGCGGTTCTTATGGTAATGTAATCCTCGTCTGGAAAACGTATTATTTTCACATTTTGGTTTTAAAAATGGGGAGATGATGTAACGTTATGGCTCACCAGTTAGCACCAATCGATAGAATTATCGAGATCATTTAAATGCACGTTGAGGGAATATGTATCACCCTACTTGAGAAGACCGCAATAAAAGACGAGGGGGGAAAAGAAAAGAGGATAAACTTCACAAAAGGCGCAGGCCCATCTCCCTGTAAGGAGATGCCGGGAACGTCGGGATAGATATAAGGAGAATTGCGGGGGAGTAGTAGGCACGAGCCGCGACGTGTTACCAGTCGATCCCTTGCGAAGGGTAGGAAGCAATTATAACACTAAATTAAGGACGAGGAAAATTTGGTAATTAGGGGGATTCAAAAGGGATAAAGTTGGGATCGTTTTTCCTTCACCGGATTCTTCGGAGTTTACCGAGTCTTAGGTTTTCTCGCGTACTGACGGAGACAATTTTTGTCTTTGTTTCTTTTTTCTTTTTTGTTCTACAATCGATTCCAGAATCATTAAATGCAAAAGTGTTCTGAATTTTGATTATTTCTTTAATCATTATCACAATCATTCTTGTTAAGTTTAATAAAACATGTCAGAAGAAATATTTATAATACCGAAGTGGAGATGTGATGACTAATAGCTCTTCGGAATGATACTGTTCAACAAATATACTAGACACCTACATTCACGCTAATATTAGATTTAGCACGATATAGCCGGTAAAATGCACAATTCTACACATTCGGACCGCAGTATTGCAACGACGTTTTACGCGCTGACGCGCCGCTGTCCGTCATGATGGGCGCCGTAGCGCGAACCACGAATCCCCGACCGAACCCCCTAGGCAGCAGGATATATCTCCGTTGGATTACACTGGGCTACCAATAGGATAAACACAAACACACGATGCGCTACAGTTGCAATTGGAGAAGGGGTAGTGAAAGAGAGAAAAATGCAGAGAGAATGAATTGGAATGAATGAGAGGGAAAGAGATGGTTGACTTGTGTAGCGGGGAATGAGCAGAAGGGGTGGTAGATGGCAGAGATGGTAGCTCGGGGGTAGGAGGGAGAATCGTTGAGCTATACGAGGATGGGGGTTGGAGGTCGATGCGTGCAGGCAGTGCGATCCGTCAGACCGGGTAAACCAAAAGCATAAATTTAATAGGTTTCACCCCCTTCTTCGAGGTTTATGGCGTCACCGAATTTCCCATTAAATAAACAAGCGCGATGTTCATTACTGGGCACCGATTCTCGCGTAATTCCAACCGATGTCACTGCACGATGCTGAAAATTGTCTGGAGAACGATTTAGAATCACGACGTTCAATATTTTGCGAAATATTCACCACGAATGGCGATTTTTTTTTTTACATTGAGATAGGATATTTTTATCGATCGGTTTTATTTCTAATTTCTTTTTTTTCAGACAGCGGTGAAAAATTCTTCTAACACAATTAGATTACACCAAATTAAAATTCAACACACGCACACACACACATACAATCTCTCTTTCTTTTTCCCTTCCTCTTGAGAACAATATTTTTAATCCCGATTGAAAACAGACAATTATCGTGCGCACAGACTACGTACGCGAAGCACTGTAACTCCTGCTTGCTGATAATTAGCGCATCCATCAGGCGCAGCAAGCCGCTAGCTAATGCCGATCGTACGTTATCGTTATCACGGTCTCCCCATTTTGCCCCACTGTACTGCGCCACCTCCGCCTTCCTCTCCTTTCCACCCCCCTCACTCGAACTCGTCCATTTGTACGTGGTGTGTACAAGAGCCACCAACAGTGACACCATCACCAGGCTGGTTTCTACCGGCCTGTGCTCTCCAATCCTACACGGATAGGCAATGCATGAGCTGTCGATACCGTCAATAATCTAATAACCATTCACCGCCAATGCGTCGTAAGTCACCGGTCTGCAGATTTTCACTCGGTAGCCGGATACGGAAAGCAATAACCGCGCGGATCTCTTTGGATTATCAATTCATCGAGTAGGGCTAGAGAGACCACAAGAACGAGACGTTACGCGCTACGATGGCAATATGAGATTTCGCGGTCGATTTACGATCCTGTCGCGAGCCACGTTGCAGGTGACCAAGGTCGCAATGTATGAATAAATATATGGATATCATCCGGTCTCTGGTAGTAATATGTCTCAAATTATATGTGTTTAATAGAGTGCCTTTTAGCGTTCTATTTAGCACTCTCTCGCAAATGAATGACGATATTAATCTTTCTCTGATTATACGCGAATGAAATTGCGCGTTTTTGCATATCTTAGCGAGCAATTTCATGTCCACACGCAAATAACTCACACCTGAAAGTATCCACAGCAATCGTCGACGACGAAGTTATTGACAATCTAGGTTTTTTATTTTGACGAGAATTCGTGATAAAACATCGATCACCGAGCTAGTGAATTTATTTCGCGCGCAAAATGGTGGTAGTAGTGTTTTTGTCGCGATTCAACTAAACCAGTTGATACGTTTGTTTGTTTTTTTTTTTTGTCTAAATTGTTGATTTCACCTTTAATGAAAGAGATATAAATCGCACGGGGAGGGAGGGGACATAAATTGCACGTTCACAAAATACGAAACAATTTGGCTACGACAATATTGCAGAAGCGCTCGTAGTCGAAGTGCATCGTGGCGGGCTGCAATTTTTCGCTTTCGCGTTTCGATACTCTGTGTACGAGGCTAAATTGCTGCAATCTTCTATCGTCGACATTATCTCCTCGCGCGCGGCCGGACCATATCGAGAGTATATTTGCTCACGTGTGTAAGGTAGGGACGTTCTACGCGTGTGTGCGCGGAGGGACCCGTTGTTGGGTGGGTTACCTACTTAAGTTAGATATTATCGGCAGAGAGAGGAGGCGATTCGATTGCGTGTAGCGGAGCATGGTGTAGCGCTGATATAGAACTACTAAACAGGTCGTAGATCAGCTCGGTTAGTTATAACAGTGGCCCTACACCCCCTTCGCCCTTCCCTCTCTTGTCTCACCCCGTCTAGCTGAACCAATTCCCACTGGTGTTCTGCATCATTTGGCGGCCCGCGGCCGTGAGATGCGCGCATGCACCGGCAACAATGCGCGCTATCACGATTATATAATCCGCTCTGCGACAGTCCATGATATCCAGAAAAACGAGTTAGGTTACCGAGTAAATTACAGCGTCCGTGATGTACGAGCGATTTTTCGTGTGTGATACTTTGGTATCGCGTACAATGCAACGTTATATCGTAATAATGCTTATATGTGTATTTTCTACCATTTAGATTACAAAAGTTGTTACGCGTTTGTGAGTAGAGTGTACAGAAAAAAAAGTTTTCATAAATTTTATTCAAGTTACTTTTTTTTTTTGTTACAGGTAAGAGAATAAACAGTACATCTCTTTGAGACATATAAAATGGGCGATGTGACTGTATGGTGAGTTTTTATTCGTTTTAAAAGCTTAACTCGGATCATTCAACAATTCCTTCTATCTTCGCGAATGGGATCCGTAGAAAAGTTGAAAGTTCCGAAGTTTTTTTCAGTCAAATTTATTCTACTTTAGTTCTAGTCACGCAGATGTTATGTTTCCCATTCCGTTCCCGAGTTTTGTTGAATTCTCCTTTATCTCGCTTGACATTTCCGAGCGAAATGGGAGGTGAGCTCTCAAGAATAAAGAGTCGTAGGGTGAGTTCTCATCGCGGGGAACCGAGGAACGAAACACCCTACTTCGCGAGAGAGAACAGAGAAGGATTGCGTAGAACAGCTGCGAGCTTCTTGATACTGTCGGAAGAACGACGTCTGTGTGTCTTGTCTTCTTTCCTTTTTTTTTTTTTTTAAGAGTTCACGGGAGTGAGGATATGGAACGCGCGAAAAGAGAAAGTGCACGGAACGATGCCTTCGAGGGTGATCAATAAATATTGGCCCTCGGGGGTGAAATTGGGGTCCAAATACGCCGGCGGAGGATGAAAGAGAGAGAGAGAGAGAAGAAGAGAGAGAGGACAGTCGTACTGCTGCGGTTGCCGCCCCTTTCCTATGGCACACGACGTATGGCAGAAATAACCACTTGGTATAGGCAATGGAGAATCGCTCAATCGTAATTCCCTCAGCCTTTGTGATCGATACTCACTTTAAGCTATTCCGCTATCCGAATCGAGAGACACGGATTGGTTCGGTCGAGAAGAAAGACTCGCGGCAGATATCGTAAAACAATGATATCGCGATATACTGTTTCTCGTTTGAAGAGAGTTATAATTTAATGTTATTAGATGTCGCGACGTTAATTTCACGAGATACGCAAAATATAATCTCGTTGGGGAGTTACGTCATGTATAAATTACCATTGGTTAACATATCAGCGCGGTGATTTCAACAATGGCTTACAATGGCTATTGGATTGTCATGAAACGATAATAATTAATGAAAGAGCTAGATTATTGATTGGCGGAATAAACACATTTCTGCCTTTAAACACTGCAAATTGCATATCATTATTTGAAAACTTATTCGCGTTTATCTAAACTCTGTTGCGTATCTCTTGTGTATTTCGACAATGTCATTTTTATGTGATCTAAAGTAGTAAGACACAAGAATTTTTTCCGAAACTATAGTGTCTAATTTTTTATTGTTATTTCTATGAATTTTTGTAGAATGATAACGTGTTCATTTCCTATCTCGCTCAATTGTCTGTACCATTTTCCAGTCGTCGCTAAATAGAAATCCTCGTACTCCCGGCTGTGGGGCGGTTTCCGTGGATTCGGTTAGAATTTGGATGAGGAAGCTGGATGCTTCCCGAGGCGTGAAATGGCTGCGTTAACCGCTTGCACGAGCGCGCCCTGCGCGAGGAAAGGGGCGGATGCTTTCTACTCTTCTTTCCCTCCCTCCGTAACGCAACAAAACGCTTGCTCTGTACTTTCAAGATTTTCCATGAGAATATGAATAGAAACACTATCTCTTCTCTTTTGCATAAAAATGCATCTTAACTAAAAGAATAATCCGCTACTAAATTTCATGTTTATACATACATCTTTTTATCTCTGTGAGTTAATAAATATCGTTGAGAGTATTTACTAGCGACAGGCGCGTAGATTAATTTTTTAAGTCTACTATCGATGCAAAATGTTTTTGTACATCTTTAAGTACACACTTTTAACGGTAACGTTCAAGCTGGGTATTTATTTTGCTTCTACGCTCAAATATCGTTCAGAAAATTTTTGTTTTTTATGCTTTGCAAATTTATTAAAATCATCTGCTTCGATTTCCGTCGTTTTTTCCACTTTGCGCAGTTCGAGAATATCGGAGAATTCCAGAATATATATGCTTTTCTCTGGCAAAGGCGTTCGGAGGATTTAGCGACTCCCTTCCGAAAAATCGTCATTCTTCTTTCCTCCTTCGGCACCTACCCCCGCCGATCCTTACTGTTTTTGGGGTTGCTCCCGAACACGTGGATAGCAATATCATCGTACGAATCTCACGAGAAGGTATAAGATGAAAGTTATGTGCTTCGCTATGCGCGAGGGAATCATAGATCAGCAGTCGGACGTCTGCGGGGACGTGAACGAACGAACGAAGACCCACCGTCACCCCCCGCCAATCCCCCTTTTTCGTTCTTCCCTCTTCTCTCGAAAACCAACCTCCGTTCCTCACATCTCCGTTCCTTGCCAACCCCGCTGTACAACTGACTTCATCTTTCTCCCTTTCTCTCGACGTTCGCATGTTGCTGTCTCTTCAAAATTCACCTGACTTCTACACTCTTATTTATACGCGCATATGCTTTACATAGTTCTTTATGTAAATTTACGTGTACATGTGTGTTCAATGTAGTGTATATATTATTGGTATATCTTTTACGCGCGTGAAATGCGCCAAGAGAGAGGAACGCGCGTAAAAATGACCGGCGCATAAGTACGTGTACACAATTCTGGATATGACAGTTGTGGCAAACGACTATGTTTCGATAATAGTATATTATTATAATAGTATATTCTCTCGAACACAGAAAAGTCAAGTGTTTTCGTATTAAGTAAAAATGTCTAAATTGTCATTTCATGCAAAATTTAAACTGATTTACAATGTGTATGTGTTGAAATCTGGTTTACAATCTGCTGAATAAATTAAAAATAAGAAACTTCTCGACACGTGGCATTTGAAGTATATAAAATATAACAAATTTTTAGATCACGTTGTTGTATCAAACGTAAAATAATTGTTGACAAAGACAAACGATTTACATCCAGTTACAACTACTCTAAAATCTTCATAAAATCTTGCAAGGTCTCTTATATTTCTCTTAAAGCAATCAATATTAAATACAAGAAATATATGTACCTACGACGCGCGTGAACTATGGCAGCTAATTTTGTGCGATCGAGAAAATTAAGAGTAGCGAATGCTGTTTCAATCTCGCAGGGGCCATTCTATTTTTTCGCCGGTGGCACGTGAATTAAGTCCCTTCGCTATCTTCAGTCCTCACGTAAATTACGCGACGCTCCGTGGAGAGAAATAGCCGCCTCTTCTTTTCCCCCCGCACCCCAGCTCTTTCTACTTTATTTACATATAGATACGAAGGCCATTGAGTTGGCAGGAAAGTACTACTCTCTTTCTCTGTCTCTTTTTATAAGTTGATTCATTCAACATCAATAAAATTTGCCTACTCGGAATTATCGCCAAGTACGCGTTAGTAGAGAATATCACGTTCAAACTTTAACGTATTCACTATCAGATATAATACGGCAAGTAAAACTTTCAGTTTAAGCTCATAAATTATTTTTTTATCATAAGTTTGTACAGAAATTGTGAAAATTGCGCATTACAATTACAAATACTCGTAGTTTTATATATAGTCAAATTTGCCTCCAAGTACATAGAACATAAAATTATTTATTTAACTCAATCACTCTGTGCAAATTCTTTTAACATTTGTTACGCATGCCGATAGAAAATTCAGTACTTCTGTATTAACTTCGGAATTCAAACAAGCAAGGCGTATTATGAACATGCACATAAACATCCCTTGGCGTTATCAGTTGTCGGACGCCGGGGTGCCGGATATTGTCGCATCCTCTGCTTTGCTCTCTCGACTCTCTCTTTCTCTCTCTCTTTCTCTCTCTCTCTCTCCGTTCCACAAAACGGAGCGAGGAAGAGATACGCTGTTGGAAACAAAATATAGGAAAGCAGATCAGAGTAGAATAGTGCGACCTAAAGTTGCAGATTTAATTATCTGTCTCCGACTATCGTATTTTTCTAATAACGAAGAATGCCGTAACAATGTACCGTACAAATTTATTAGTAACATTATTCGCGATTATTTCAAAAATATGCGACGCATAAGTTAAACGGCTTTAAATGAAAATCTTCTGTACTTTCTTTGACGACAATAGCTTAGGGTTGTATATGAGAATTCATAAAAAAAAAAAAATCGTAAGTAACCAGAGTAAAACGTACTTTTTCTATTAAAAGAGAATAGAAATCTTTTCTTTGTGTCAAAAAAAATACGATCTAAACTAGAGAAAGTTTAGGACTTCCTTTATAATGTCCAAAGATTAACGGTATCGTACCTTTTTCGGTTCTTTTTTTTTTTTTTTTTTTTTGACTCTTGATGCTACACCCAGATGTGCGCTTGCTAACAATGGAAACGAACGAAGAGAGAAAAGACTAGTAAACTAGAAGTTTCAAAATATTTATTCCAAGTTATCATTATCTATTTTATTGGAGCAGAATGTCGGTCGACATCGCTAATTGTTGTTGGCGTGAATTGTAATATTTGTAATTATATAACCCATATAATGTACATTTGTCTTTTCGGACAGTTGAAAAGTTTCTGAGAACTCTGTATCAATGTGACCCCAAACATAATCGAGCGCATGGATTATTTCACTCCGTAAAGCGTGCCGAAGGGTGAGCACACAAAGCTTGAAAGAGTTAAATCGCAAACCGGTGTGGGACTGCTAGCGACGAGCAAATAATCGAGTTTAATTACAAAACCGTCGGAATGATTTAATTACGCTGTACAACGTTACCGGAGATATATATCATGTACCAGGCGGCACACACATATACTCCAATTCTCTTTTTTTTACCCTCCTGGGATGCTTGATGATAAGTGAAGCATCGGTCTATAATATTATGTGTTCAATTTTCAAGATGTATCAATTTCGAGGTGTTCGATCCGAAAATTGTGTGCACGCGAGAATTAAATATAATTTTTTCAAATATTACTGATTTATTAATAAAATATATAGATGGAAAAATATATAAAAAATATAACATATACTTATTAAAAATTAATTCTGATATAAATTCTCACTTTATCTCGCGTTAACTTTATTATTTAAAAACGCAAAAAAGAGATAAGAAAAAGTTTTTTCAGTGAGATTTATTTGCATCGTTGTTTTCGAAAATCGCACAGACATCTCGTGTCTCTTAAAATTCAGTTCTTCTCTCAGAACTGCGGGCTTATCTCTGCCGCGTTTTTGTCCGTCTGCGGTAGTGTTGCAACACGCGAAGCAACGTTCGCGCGAAACCTGCGACAAGAGATTTCTACTTGATAACGTTCTTGGCACGCGAGTACACTGAACTCAAGCTAAGAAAGATTGATAAGATTTGGATAAATCCGTGTTCTTCGTAGCAACCAAGCTGCACGACACATCTGATACCTTCCGCGTGTTTTCTTATAAATGATGTAATAATTAATAAAATTTTGCAGAATTTTGATTCGATAACTTATATACGAATAAGCTACACAAATATGATGAATTTAACAAATTATATAAATTTGTGTTTTCTATAAAATTAAAAATTTTTTTATTATGTGTGCTCTGACGGAATATTAAAAGTATAAATAATACGCGCACGAAAAATATGATTTCATAAAGATGCAAATTTACACTCAAACTATTCGGTTGCATTAAAAGTCATATCCGCGTTTCTGATACTTTGTAGTATTCGCAAGTGCTTTGAATGGCGATATTGAGTTTTTATCCCGCCATTGCACCCAGGCGGAAACTGTAATCACCATCTTTTCATTGCCCTATACGTGTTCAACGTTTATCCTCTTTTTTTCTCGTCGCGAATTCACGTAAATCTGCGGTAACAGCGATAAACCTGCGAAGCTGCGAACGTTCAACATTTATTATTGCTCTCGCGTGTGAAGTTTGATATCCCGGGCGCACATGGATGCGCGCGGTCGCGCGCCGGTGGATGTACGGATAGAATGCAAAGGGCGACGCTACTGTTCCTGGTGGTTTGCTGTTAGTGCGTAGGGGATGGGTAGATACGCTGGGGGTTGCGGTGGATCGGTGGGGGAAGAGAGAGAGAGATAGGGCAAGTAGGAGGGAGGAGCGGGGCGTGCGCCCTGCACCTCATAAACTTAAACCCTAATTAACCAGCGCTACGACTACTGTTGCGCTCTACGTGCGTATGGTTCTCGTTCGTACACACGAACGCACTTGGACGCTTTTCTCTCTTGCTCCCGCACCCGCGTGGGTGGTATGTATACGTGTATATGCACGTTCGGCGGTATTCTCTAGTGAGAGACGCGATGTTTATTGCCCGACTTCACGTAAATTAGCTCCGCCCGCGAAACTATCCGGTGGGTTCCGTTCGCGGTGAAGCCATAACCGTTGTTTCCGAAGACGAGTCAGGCGCTCGAATTTTCCCTTTACACGCTCCAACATGAAATTCGACATGTTCATTCTTACAGGGGAGATATAAACTTGACTTATTCGATAAAATACAAAAATTTTTTAAATCAGTTTGATTGGCGAGATGTTTCGCGACACAGGATAAAAATTCACAATCACGTACTTTTAATTTTAAAAGAAAAAAGTTTTATTTCGAACTCGTAAGATCAAGATGTGTATACATAAGATTTTAAATTGATGTATACATTAAATATTTAAATGGCTCAGAAGCAACTATGTGGAAGATATTTATTGCGAACTATTTTGTGCAATCTGCTTATTTGATTCAACAACACTTATGCAACACATCTCGCGCATACTTAGCTGAATGTCAGTTTAGCGAGCTCACAAAGTGATTTCTTCAGAATTCAAAGCGTATATTATACATGTAAACAAATTCAAGGCACGCCAAGTGTTTTTCTTGTCAATGTTACATTGTTACGTCAAGAAAACAAGCAGATAAAACATAGAAGATTTATAATGATCATAAAGTTGTCTTTGCTCGTTTTATGTGTCAGAAAAGTGCAATGGCATCATTAATAAGTAAGTCAAGTAATAATGTAGTAGTTCGCATAGCTATATTAACTCACTTAATCACACATAATAAACAATGAAGAGAAAACGTATATCATATTTTTAGATTGGATCAGTTTAGAACACAGAAAAATCATGTATAAATTAAAAAAATTATAATTATAAAAAAATTAAGCACAATATTAAACAATTACGTTAAATAAAAGCAATTCTTACTGTTTGTAATACGAAATTTCGCGGAGTTACCAAAATCGTATATTCCTCTCTATTATGTATGTGTACGTATTTGGCGCAGGCGTATTATCACGTGAGAAAACCATTTGCCCAATCCACATATCAGCTAGTAGTCCTCGCTGATAGCGGAGCAACCACGCGAAATTTCACACATTACTTATAATTTTTAGAAAGAAAAAATTAAAGTCGCGTGCGATAAGCTCAATCGAGTCACTATGATGCGGAACAAAACACTGAAATCACGCACAAGCACGAGTTTTTTCACTTCAACACAGCCCTAACCACGACAATACAATCTGCGCGTTCGAACGCTTCTAAAAATATTTACGTTCCATATGTGTTTACACCGTATCGCAAAAAAACACTTACGTAGTAACGTCGTCGATGTGCGAAGCATCTTTTTCTACGAGGACTTTAAACGGATCACAATGATTGACACATGATGTAGGCGTAATCCGTTGGGCACTTGACTCGTACCGATGCCGCCATCTGCGCATGCCCGCCCCGTGCCAATATGGCGATTCGTCCAGTCCACAACAGAGTAGCGCGGGATGGGTTGCCCCGCGGATGGAGCCTGGTCGATGCGACTGGAGCCACGAGTTGCCGCGACGCGGCAGAGTGATCGCTCGCGTAAGCAGTTATTGGGAGGGGCGAGACCACCCAACATGGCTGCCGTGTTCGTGTCTCCTGTGATTTCGGCCGAGTTAATTTTCTCACCGTTTTCCACGGCGATTTCAACTAGCTATCGTCACACTCGTGCTGTCATCGTCGACTGGACGTCGGCAACGGTATGTAACTTGTCGTTTAATCACGCGAATTTTCCGATTAAATCACGAGACGCAACAGCTGTAGCCATCTTACCAAAGGCTTACGCCCACATGTGTATTTCGCGCGTGTGTGCGCGCGTGTGTACGGTGAAAACGTGTACTCCATATAGTGTAAAACGGAAGATATATCGTTCTCAAAACACATATCAGATCGAACAATTCGTCTTAATTAGCGGTAAGAAACAAAAAAAGAACCGTCGCGAAAATTTAATATAGAAAAACATAGTGTTGCGAAATGTCACATTTTGTTTTGGAGCATTCAGAAATTGTAATGATTTTAAACAGTTTTATTATGCATTAGGTTCTGTGCACAAGCGCGCAAAAGCTTAGCAGAAGTACTTCTGGTAAAAATTATAATGCTGCAATTTGCATTTCATACGTAATCTCATATAGTAACAACCATTAACTTTTTCTTCCGCGGATTATGTCCACAATTTGTGTACGTGCTCCAGCATTTTAACCGTGTAGTTATCGTCGTTTCTTAAATTCTCTAATGTAAATGAAATCCCGTTGTATTTGAACATCCAGAATTGAAGTAAACACACAATGACGAAGGTTATATTTACGCGATTAAATCATTTTCTCACATATGTAAAATATATTATATTATTTAATTTTTACGTTATATAAACGCTGAGCAAACATATCAGCGAGAAATTTTGTGCGTGTTTTAGCGCAATTAAGATTAAAATTAATTTTAAGTCTTATATTTTCACGTCTCGTCACGTGATTTTCGGCTGTTTATATTTTATATTTTAACAATATGAATTAATTTCACAAAGTTTTACAAGTTCTACGCAATTAATTACACTATTATTCCACAGTGTCGACTCAGTAATTTATTCTTAATTCATTAGTGCATAAGTAAATACTAAATTTCTTTGTTTGCACATTGTTTTATTATTATAACGCGCTACTTTATAAACAAAAAAACTTGCCTAGAACTCGCCAGTCGAAAAAAAAAGAGATGGAAAGGAAAACATATATAACGGATAAGAGATAAGAGAAGGGATACAGAGATAAGAGTTTCCTTAGGGGTGATGAGAATATCTCGAAATCTATTTAGAGAACCATCTAAGATAATCTTATTCCGACTAGCGGACGGCGCGCATTATTGATTTTTTTCTTTTCTATTTTAGTTCGATCTTCTGTGTGTAAATTTGGTTATTGTAATTTGTTGGTTTTTTTTTTTTTTTTTATTACGAAAGCAAAGTTTATTATAATCTATATTATCGATAAAGAATTTATTTTGAATTATTTTATACATTATATGTTATTGTACATTACGAAATCTTCGTGGTAAGAAAGACGTAAGATGAAAACGTAGAGAGAGCGAGAAACTCTACAGCATTCAGCATTGAGTTGTAAAAGCGTTTGTTCGCTCTCACCGCGCGAGGCGGCATAGTCGCTTATGTAAAAGCCGGCTACACGCCGCGTGATGAGTGGACGTTGTTCTATGCTCTTTTTTAACTCTTTGATGTTGCTTTTGCACTCTTACCTGTCTGTTGGTTACGTATACGGAGAGATCGTACGTGTTGTAGTTACTTGTCCGCACACATATTTGTGCCCTCTCCCTTTTGCTCCTTTTTTCTGTCTTTCTTATCCGACACACACAATATCACCGCGACATTAACAATTCTATACATTGCTCACAGCATATTTTGTTTGTGATTTAAAGTTAAGACATTTTTTTCAAATGTGTATAGTTTGAAATCTCGTGTGAATTTTTAACACCTTTAATTTTTATTTATATTAATTTCTCTAAATTAATATAAATATAAAAATTGATGGAAATTTTAATTACGAGATTCTCTTTTTCTCATCATTCGGATCATAGATTCAGATTAAAATTCGTAATGTGCAAACTGAATATACAAGATGTAAGAGAACTGATTTGCATCTTGCGGGCGTTTATAATCAATCGCATATCAATATCGTCAATAAATATACAATAATACATGCAATTGACCGAGAAAGACAGAGAAATAGAGTATCTATAATTCCATATGGAGCAGGTCAGCATGTTGTTAGGGCCGGCGGTTAGTCGTGAGGGAGTCGGGAAGCGCGATGACGAGAGAGAGACTGAACCGGTTATGGGCGAGGCCCTTCGATTCTTCGTCTTCTTGTACCCCATCTTGGGCCCGGAGTGGGAAGGGGGCGAGAAAGGAGGAGGTGAAAGGAAGCGGTTGGTAGAAAAGAAGGGTATACCAAGTATGGTGGTAAACGGGATGATGGGGCAACGAAGATCGAGAAAGAGGTGGCCGACAAGGGGAGAAGAGAAGTGCGCAGGGAATGGGATGAGAAATTCTCGTTGGCTTCGCTTCGATGTCTTTATACGCGCGGCTCTTGTATGGCCATGGGACATATATCTGTCTTGCAAGAGCGAGGGGCGCCGCCAAAAAATCAGATCGAGTGTAAAAATCGCATAAACTCGTCGTGCAAACTCGAGAGCTATGTCTGCCCGGCTGGTTCTCTCTCAGAGCTTTCTCTCTTTCCTCTTTCTGTTTTCTCTCTTTGTTTCTTCTCTTTCTCGCATACTCTTTACCTTTAAGCTCCGGTTGATCCTTTTCTCTTCTTCTCCCGCCCTTTCTCGCCGTCTTTTTCTTCACAAGCAGGTCTACAAGTCTGCTCGCATGACTCTACCTCGAGGAAAGGCCGATCACCTTCTATATTTTCTTTTATTCTGCTTGTCCGCCAAGCAAGAGAGTTATGCGGTTAGTCGGGCTTATGAAGGATCCGCTCTTTATCGACAAGTAAAGCGATCTTCGCCAACGTGCGTGGAGCGAGAATCTCAAAATAATTTTATTGGCAAGTACTGATTACCACCTTGATCAACTGTGCACGCGTGAACGCTTGACGTTAATGAAGTGGTCGGCATTAATAAGGCAATATCTCAGTGTTCGAATTTTATCTCGATCTTAAGGCTACTGGGTTTTCGTTTCTTTAACATTTTCGCGCATCTTTCCTCAGATCGTAAATACATACATAAAGATTATTTGAATAACGTTTCTCTATACATATGATAATTCTTTCTTTTTCAAAGAAAATTACGAGTAAAATATTATCTGCAGAAGTTAGAAATTTTTTTAACACGCAAAACTATTTTCTAATTTATATATTTGTATAATCTTCGGTTGTTGTTGTTGAATTTATATTTAATTTTGTTGTTGAATGTGTATTAGAAACACGTTTACACAAACTTGAAGTTAAAAATAATGCGAATAAATTCTTATTCTCTTATTTATCTGAAAAAATGTCGTATCATTTTATTCTGCGATTACGATTTCTCGATTTATCAAATTCTGCGCGGTGCTTGGAAGTTCGAGGTAATTGTACTTCTTTGTACGCGCGACTACAATCAAAACGTGTTCAATGTAACTTCGTACCTACTTGTAAAAAACATTCGAAGGCGAGCACAGCCAAGTCGAGCAAATCGGAACCGCAGATCGACCCGGCAGCAGGATGTACCAAAGAGCAAAGAGTGCGGCCGTTGCAATGCAAGCTCTTAACGAGCTCGCTTTGTTTTGCAGCGCATGCATGTGCATGGTGTATGCACGAGTATGGGCTACGATATGTAAGTATACAATATATGCGCATACGGAATATAAGCGTGGCCAGATGTATGGGGTGTTCTGTTTAAAGAACAGACGTATTTTATCATTAAAATATTATTTATTTCGAGAATGTCAAATAAAGATTGTGAGCAATGTCCGAATCGGTATAGATATATTCCATATTTAGCAATTATAATTTGAATGTTATACTGTGTATAAGAACATTGATTATTAAGGATACATAGCTAAAAACAAAGGAAATTGTATCTATTAAAGTAAATCACATTAATATTTAATTAATATTTAGAGTTACCGGAATAACTTGTTGTGATTCATGAGTGAATGAGTGCCAATTGAATTGAAAAGATTCTTATACAAACTTCAACACGCGCGCAGATCTTCGTGTGTGATTTAGTTGAGTGTCTTTCCATCCCTCTTGTGTCGTATCTCGTTTGTAGCGCAGTCAGTGTACAAGAACGTTAGATCTTCACAGCTGTCGGTATTGCGAGTAGAAATACAAGGTACGCGGATGACACCCGGTATATTACGGTGGAGTATATAGAGGTGTATAGATAGGGAGACAGAAGGGAGACCGGTTCCATACATGGCTTCCGAAGGCTTCCTTTTCTTGCGCTAAGACCACAAGAGAGACAAGCATCAGCAGTCGTCTCCACTAATGAGATGGAATTGGACGTGGCCGAGATTTTTCTAGACTCGTCCACAAGAGAGCGAATCAACTGGATCCTCAACATGCCCCCGTCGCCATCTAGTTCGCGACATTCTCGTGAGCGCGACCGGCGGCGCTCTTTGATACGAATCGTTTAATTGCGTCCCATTAGCCCGGCTTGGAGCCTCCCCTTGGGTGAATGCTTGGCCAGAAACGAAAGCTGAAAGCCGCTCCGCGAGGGTTTGGTCTGCTTTTACTCTTTTGCTCCTACCTTCACTTACCATCGTTGCTCTTGCTCTTCTTCATTCTACTCGTTCTCCACTTTTCTTCTGGTCCTTCTTCGTCGCGTGAGTCAGAATCGGTGGTACGATGGTACGCGAAAGGCATCGTCCAACTTTTTCTCGCCGGCACGCTGACGGTTCGTTATACCGGGCCCGCCATTGAAAGCCCCGTACGTGATGTGACGCCGGTCGAGATGGCGACCGAACAGGCCCAACCTACCACTTTTTCCCGTAAGGGACCAGAATACCAGGTTTTCGAAAGGCGGTTGTGTATTCCACCCCTTCTCTTCTTCTCCTGCTGGACGCTACGCTATGTGGTCCAGACTTCCCTCCCCGAAATTACTCGAGGATACGCGTTCAACGCGCCACGATCAACGTGCAATCGATTTTCCTGAAACCGATACGGTCAATTTTACAAAAATATTGCGCGAGCGCGCCTTCGTTATCTTTTAGCAACGCGGTAATAAATTGCGTCATGACAAGAAAAAAATGATAGCTGAAACAGAAGAAAATTATATATTTGAAGAATATTCCGAAAATGAATCAATTTTTTACATATATTTACATGTAGATAAAAATAATAATCAATATTTTATAACATAATACATAAGAGAAAGTGAATGAATAGCAATGTAATTTTACTTTAACCGCAAAATTCTACGTTGATATCTTTAAATAGAAGTTATGATCAACAACTTAACATAACTTCTGCGGTTTATCTTTCATCTTCGTCGTTAATGATGCGTAGCGAAGCTGCTATTATAAGGCTAACGCGTGCTACTAGAACGCGCGGAACGAGCATACATTTGATTGAACCAGATAATTTGTTCTGCTTTACACCACGTCTCATTAACTCTAACAATTTTTTAAACGATAAAATAAAAAACTTTCAGTAATGATATGTTCTATTGAAGACCTACTTTTCGCAGAATTAATTCAAAGAGCAATAATTGTTATAATTTTACTACAGCGATAATTGTAAATGTATTTTTCTAGTGTGTGTGATAGTTGTGTTCTATTTTGTAACAAGTAAGCATTAGACTCTAGTTGTCTTCATAGCCACTATACGTTATTACATCCTGCGTAAGTAAAATACTCCAGATTTTAAGCAAACAATACCTACTGTAGCGATTGTCTTCACAAAACCGTATAAATAAACAAAACGAGACGCTGTTGTTGAAAAATTTATTTAATTTTAGCAAGATGCAGTGAAAACAAATTTTCTGCGATATTCTATTGTCATAATTCTACGAGACTATACCGATTGTCGCTACGGTTTAATACAAAAAATGTTTAATTGGAAAAGAGAAACGTAATTTCGAACAAAATAAACTTTGTTTAAATGTAATTTATTGACAGAAACACTGCGTAATGCGAATCGATAGCTTAGACTTTATAAGGGCAAAGAAAACCTAGCTCGTTGCGGTACTACGACGGTAGCTAGTGAGGATTTATAGCTCCTTCTATCTTAGCACGGTTTCGTTGAACAGCGCAACACGTCGGATCCCATCGGCAATGGGATTATATCGCATAGAAGGTGGCTGCTTGTATCGCATCAAGATAGGTAGATACCACTCTGCCGCTTCTCGCGATGCACCAGCACCAACAGCAGCATCAGCAGCAACAGCGATCGTGCCTCAGGTCGACTCACGCTGCATGAGTTCCGTGACGATCGTTCCCTCCTCGTCCCCGTTCCCTTTACAACCCTTTCCCCTTCCCTCTTTATCTCTCTCTTTCATTCCGTGCTATACTCTTCAGAGTTTTATTTTCACTCAATTCCGGGAAGCATCGCGCGAACCATGGGCGAAGGGATAACGGGCAGGTGGTGGGAAGAGAAAAAGAAACACGTACACGAAGTTAGCCGAAGGACAGGAATAAGGAAGGGAGATGGGTAGATACTCGGAGCAAAATGAAGAGAGATGGTTGGGGAGGGAGATCCATAAAGCATTCGAGTGATTTAATTCTGTGCAACACCGAATAATCTTTTGCTTTCCTGTAATACGCAGCTGGAATATATTGTGATTCAAAATATATATCTCCGGAGATAAAGTGGTTTCATATACGAAAAAAAATATACGTCACGTGGCGAACTGCAAATCGTGATAAAAAAACTGTCATATTTATGGAAAATTCTGTAGTAGTTGAGTTATAGTTATTTTTATTGTGTGACTTATTCGGATTGTATAAATGGGCGACACATTGTTTTTTTTTTTAGAGAAGAAATACTTGATACCAAATTTCTCACGTGTCTAAACTTCTAGACCTTGAATAGACGAGACTTCCTCGGCTTTTCCCAGAGGGAATTCCGATGTACCTAGTGATCATACTACATCTCGATTGTCGTCTTCGATAGATACCGATAATTTGAGCGAGTGCCTTTGGTAATAGAGTCATTTTCGCCGGTATATCGGCCGCCGGTCCCGAGTTAATTAATGTCCAGCGAGGGCATTAGATCTCTGTCCGCGGGGCAATGCAATATAAATAATAATAATTTGACCGAAAAATGCCGGAACATCCCTCCGATGATTATCTGCTCGTAAATTCAGACATAAAGATATCGCGACTAAATTGCCGCGGAAGGGTTTCGGGTGCGCTAAGAGAGCGCGACGAAGAGGGTTAGAGGAAAAGACGGAAAGGGGAATAAAGGTGAACGCACACGTACAGGAGGTACCGAGGCGTTCGTGGCTTGGCATCGCAGTCGGTGGAAGTATAGCGGCGTGGCGACGATGGTATTGCAATATAGACAGGGCGGCAACAGACCAATCACGCGCCGGCTACTAATTTGCTGGGCTCAAACAGCTGCCGTTCTGCCGCCTATGCGAAACCCCCGGTTTATACAGCGAGTATATATGCCTCGAATTCTCGATCGAGGATTCGATCCCCCTGGACTCACGCTGGGATATTCGATCGGCCATGGTCTTCTTCATTCCTTCTCGTGCTCTTATTCGGCTCGCGTCGCGCTCTTCTTCTTGCTCCCAATGCCCACTCCTCGTTGCTCGGACAAAACATTTCTTAATTGGGTTTCGTCGGCGGGTGATGTCTCCTTGACTCTTTTGGAGGTACTCG
The DNA here is from genome assembly GCF_002006095.1 of Pseudomyrmex gracilis. Classification (NCBI taxonomy): domain Eukaryota; kingdom Metazoa; phylum Arthropoda; class Insecta; order Hymenoptera; family Formicidae; genus Pseudomyrmex; species Pseudomyrmex gracilis. The sequence goes on along the minus strand of NW_018020622.1, from coordinate 644,789 downwards.
GCTCTTCCACTCCTTCGATTATTTATTGATTTTCGTTCTTTCGTACAAAACGCACAGTCTCTACCGGGATTCAATGTGTGTACGTACATACATAAAACATTATTGTTAATGGTTATATCTTCTTCCACATCGAACGCGATACATATGCGTGAGTACATATTGATAAACGCGTTTTCTGCATGAGAAGTCTTTTGAGATTAATAGACATTTTTGCGCACGCGTGCGCTCGCATTATAATCTACTCGATGTTTCAATCGAGTGAATTTTAATATGTGATATAATTAAACATTCTTAATAGTTTACTTATACTATTAATAAACATTCGTGATAGTAGTTTGCACATTTAAATTTTACTGTTGAAAAAGCCAGAAATAGCTCGTAATAAATCACTTGTTTTTGTATTCTGAACTTTACAGGAACTTGTGATCAACGATCGCTAGTTCTGCGCGTTGCAGCATCTTCGTAATTCACTATATCTGACAGTAGCCCACGCAAGTAGAGATACGTGAATAATGGCGCCGCGAGCGTACTCGCTACACATACATATAATGAAATCCCGGGGCTAAAGGACTGATCTTTTGTTTTTTGTTCTTGAACTTTTCTTCGATGCTCTGCGATATATCTCTTATTTATTACTTGGCGCTCATAAAAAGTATCTATTTCTTAAATTGTTTCTTATACATTTAATTAATAGCTTCGAGATAATTGCTTTTAAGACGTTCTTCTGCTTACTTTTATGATTACGTTTATTCTAACTTTCTTGCATACATCTCTTGCCTTTCTCAATCTTTCTTCTAAGAGTCGAAAGAAACCTTTAAGGTTCTTTGCATTGTTTCGCAACTTTCACTCGTATTTTCGATATACGATTCGCGCGATTTCGAGCTAGACATACTTGAAAAAGAGGAGCGGAAAAGTACAAAAGAACCGTATTTACGAGCGGCCGTGCGAATGGCTTCCGCATTCGTGACTTTTATTTCCATATATATTTCTTCGGGTCGTTATATTGTTTGGCTTATCCCTTAATATTTCAGTAACTCTAACTTAGACTACATGAACAATTTACATATTTGTATATAGTGTTTTTTTTTATAAATAATTTAACGCATTATTTATAATTTATAGCGTACATAGAATAGTTATGCTTGGAAAATATTTTTATATTTAACTATATAACGTCCGGAATTCGCACACAATGATCGGTATAACGATATTGTGCGATTATAATTGAATTAGTATTTTGGATGTTTCTTGTCGAAGAGCACGTAATTGAACACAAGTAATCCAGTAAGTATCTAACAGCATCGATCTCCCGGACGTTTAGCCCATTAGATTCTATGTTGGTTTATTGCTTCACGTTTTACGGGCTTGCCCAAGAGTATTCTGATTCCCCTCTGCATTAATCTTTCTTCCCTTAATTTCATTCTCTGTACTAATTGATGTTTACCAATGTTCTTCACGCAACATTCGAACGCGCTGTCACGCATACCTTAAAATTGTTATAATTGTTGTCCGCATCGATTTTACAAAATATCGCAAACAGCGATTAGAATCGATTAATTAACAACTTTTGAATTTTCTTTTTCTTGAAATGTGTAAAAACGATTTTGCGCGGGATTATATACGCGCGGTATCATATACAGAACACACTTATACAGAAATACGTATACAATAAACGCATCCCCTCCGTTTCTGCGCGACACTTCGTCACACACATTCAATCAGTTCGCGTAGTATTTTGGTTGCTCTGAAATATAGCCAATCTCGAGAATGCTCATCCCTGACTTTAGACCCCTTCCTCCCTCCTACTCTTGGATTCATCCCTTCACCGCACAAAGCGGAAGCTCTGTACTGGTAATGCTCCGCCGGATATGCAAATCAATCCCACAGTTTCCAATGATTTATCTACTGGGCGCAATTCGTTTAAGTGTATCTCGATTCCATTTCGACTGAACGGTCCTACTCATTATTTAAAGCATTTCTGGATGTGTACGTACACACATCGTATTACTAATTCTCAGGCGTTTACGTAAGTAGCACTAGAGAGACAGACATTTTCTGCGCGACTTAGCCAATCTTGTAATGTCTAATGATTAATTCTCCGAGGGTTCAATTTCTCTAAGTGTACTATAAGTCGGAAATTAGACATTTTACCTTGGTCAAGAAAAAGGCGCGCTTTGAAATTTATATTCGCTCGCGAGCGCGCGCGCATATGTGTTAAAGTTACACCGAGTGTTTCCTAGACACGTCGGTGAAACATGTTTGCTCACTCCATGTGCACGAATTTAAATATAAGTAAAAGACTTTACACACATACACACAACATACACACGCACAATCCGGGAATATCGTCTTTCTTTCTGGAAGTTGATTTGCCTTGCATGAAGCTTAGAGGGGGAACGCTTCTCTGCCGGGAATTCGTTTCACGATGTATACAGGTTGGTTTCCCGTTCCTTCTCCCTTTTTCTCGCCAATGGAAGCGACAAAGAAGAGAAAAAGAGAGAGAGAGAGAAAGAGACATTTCGATCTCAAGTTGAACCTAGACACCGCGACACCAACGTAGCTTTTCTCTTCACTGGTTTCTTATTTTATCTATGGTATCTTTTTTTTTATATGTAAGAGTTACTTTTTGACACAAATTCAATCTGCTAGAATTTTAATTATTTGTTGTATTTAATTAATATTTTGTATATACCGCAATTCGATCTATTTTTTCTCATTGAGAAATTTTTAGGCTTGTTGACATATGTAAGTTAGAAACATATTCTTTGTTCCGTATTGTCGATCCGTGAATAAATCCAATGTGCTTCAGGTCGAAACTATTGGAACGTTCACGAGAAGATCGACGGTTGTAAACCGTCTAACGATGTCTCGTGTAATTGGGCTGACCCTATTTAACCACTATAATGGCACCCTATTCTCGAGTTCGACCTCTTGACTTGTGTATAGAAAAAAACTGTATTAACTGGCGCAGCTTGAAAAAACTCTTCGAAACATTTTCATTTGAAAAAGAATTATTAAAGTTTTAATATTATTTTTGCAGTTTTAATATTATTTTTTATTTATTAAATTAAAAAAATATCAAAAGAAAAAAGAACAGGTTACTGCCGCTACTTTTTATACATTCATCATTTTTTTTTTTTTTATGTTTGTACAGTAGCGCTTGATTTATAACTTTAAACACGGGAAAACACCAGACTTAGCATTAACATAATCCGATAGGCGGAATAACGCATCGGATATCTATCGAGATACGTTCGCCCCAAAATCCCGCCGCAAATCCTTGCGGGTGCAGAGTTATCCTGGGCGAGCAGTTTCTCGCGGGTTTCTCATTTAATATCAGCAATTTAACTACTTCAACATCGCGCCGCAGAGGTCATAAATATCAGCTACCGTGGTCCGGAGAACGATCGTTGTCGCGATAGGGATGCACTAGATCGTGGTTGCACGATTCAGCAACGGAAGCGCGCACTGAAAGGGAGACAAACAAAGTTAGAGCGGGACAAAGAGATAGAGAAAGAAAGAGAGCCGTAGAGGGAAGCATTGGAAGGGAGAAGGGAGCTGTGAGAAAGAGAGACAGAGAGAGAGAGAGAGTGAGTGGCCGATGGAAGGGGTTGGTAACAAGGGATGGGGCGAAAGCGGAGGCAGCGAGAGAGAGAAAAAGAGACGGAATGAAACGCTAGGCGCGCTGACTACGAGTACACTCGGCGTTCTGGCACGCTAGAGGCTATACTTATACGTATAGGCAGTGTTGGTGCATGGTGTGCCATGATGGCAGTAACTCCGGAATCCCAGGGCTTAAACTTGCCTAGCACCGAGGATCAGTGGGGAAACTTCCTGCACCGCGCGGCTTAAAGGCTTCGTGGCTGCTGCTCCCTTGCTTTCCAGGTAGCGGGTAGCAACTTTTCGCCATGTTAATGGGCGCAATATGATCATACGTGGCGCGTTCGCGTATTTATATGTTGCGTATTCTTACGATATTTCCCTCATCCGCAAAGCACTCGAAAACGCGTTAATCTTTCGGAATCAAAGGGCGAAAACACACCGAACTGGGCGAAAGGTCAACGTACGACGAAAAATGTCTAACGACCCGTACGGTTGACCCGAGGTAAATTCAGTTTGCTGAATAATATCGAACGGATGTGAAACAGCTCAGACTTATGCATATTAAAATGTCAATGTGATATGTATCATGTGCCACACGTGCCAATGGCAATGATATTGCGTATGTATGATGTATGCTCTATGACATGCACCGAAGCTACTTAATTAACTGATTCTATCAAAAGCAGAACGCGCGTTTACGTAATGCGGTTGCTCTTTTAGGTGACGGTGACCGGAATTATCGGAATCGATACATTACCGATGTGTTACAATAATTTCCATTTTGCATTTGTTCTCCGTACTCTCTACCACGATCTCACGCGAAATCGAAAGAGAGAGAGGGAGAGAGAGAGAGAAAAGTAAGGTATACATCGTGTCGTTAATAAAGACATTAATATTGACTGGCAAGTGTATCTAGATATGCCGCGAGGGTAGAGGCAATCCAAGTCCAGAATAGCGCCTGGGAATAGAATGCTCAGTCACGACAGAAATAACGTTTAAGAATAAAAGATGAGAGCGAAAAAGGAAAGTACTTATTGCTTATTCATAAGAAGCCAGAAGAATGTTGTTTATGTGACTGCTGCTTTGTGTCGAAATATGCAAACAAAGACCATAAACGTAATAATAAATTTGTAATCCAAATTTTTATGTACAATTATAAAACTAAGACGCAATTGTGAACATGTTCTCTAATGTTGTATAACAAGTCACACACAATATCTTGATTTTAATCAATTTTATAGTTCCTCATTGTTACTGAACTATACTAATGGATTTCGTAAATTGTTGGCGAAGCGTGTTTTTCCGAATATGTCGTATAAAATAGGTTGAGCGGTCATAATTTTCTCGAATTTTCGATCTTTTTTCGATCAGACCGCCCCCTTTGAGAGGGTTTTGTAAGATTTATTCACCGTCTGGTCACTATAGCGGACGAATTTCACCGAAAAAGGAATGGCATATGGCGCGGGACGCCATTCCGCCAGAACATCCGTGAGGATTTTCAAATTTTGTTTGTCATGATTGCACTCGCGTGAAATCCATATTTCAGATGTGAAAAGGGACGGATCTCAATCGAAAACCACAGATGTATTAAATTACAACGGGCAAAATTATTCCACTTTTTCCGTATCAAAGTTTCTCGGCAACGGCTTTTAAAACAAGCATTAGTAACCGGGACGTGTGTGCTGGTACATTTTTTATACATATGAATAATGTGTTTTTGTAAAGAAGATGGCTGATATATCTGCTTCCGACTGCTCGACATACGTGGCAGATGTAGACATCGACATTCCAAAAACGTAGTCTATAGGGAATTTCGGCTCCCCAAGTATAATGGCGGTATCCTCAGAGACGCACGTGGTGTGTGCTGCGTATCATATTACGCTTGTTCCACGTGCCAATAGCGGCCGTCCGTGTCCACAATTTTTCTGATCTCAGTTCTCCATCGCGCTATTACAATTACCAATTTATTCGGAAAACTCGTATTCCATTGAGTGAAATGGGGTGGTTGTACATCTGTTTGCACGTGACGTTCTTTGAATCCATGATTGTCTTTTTTAACTTTGCGTTTTTTCTCATTAATTTGTTTTTTTCTCATTTTTTTAATCAGTAAACGAGTATGCAAATGTTAATCTCCACAACGATATTTATTTTCTATAAAAAAAATACTACGCATGTGCAAGCTCACTCTCTCTCTTTCTCTGTCTTTCTCTTCGAAGCAAGCTTACTTGTCATCCGTGTTATAACTTTGCTTGGCAGCCATTGATTACAAACCAGGCACACCGTGCCTTATCTTCCCCTTACACGCCTGGGGATCAGAATCCCCCCGGTCTGGAAATATTTCGTACATCCCCCAAATTAATATCTGTTGGTTCAATATCATTCGTCGACCGCTTGTATCTACGGAAGCTTCGTCTGCGACTTAATAGCGACGAACGTAAGAAAAGACGGCGTTGCTTACGACTTTATTAAGAGACATATCGTGTAAGATATGTTTTATAAAGAGAAATTGTTGACAAAAAGTTATAAATATTTATATATCAAAACAAATAAAATTGTCTGTAATTTATTCTATTTTTTGTACAACAGATAAATAAATAAGATCCATAAATATTTTCATAAATCAATCTTGAGTTATTAAAGCTCAAATATATCTAGCGATTTTATATTATATATCAGTAATTTCAATTATATATCAGTATTTTTATTAAAGTTTTTAAATTGTATTTTTTTATTTGGAAAGCATTCTAAAAAATTGATTGTCGTACCTTACAAATTACAAGCAGTCATTAGGATGTTTGCGGTCGGCAACTAAAGAAAAATGTATAGCAAAACCCGGTTCGTGTCATAAATGGGAATTTCAGGTACTCAGTAATTTTTTAACACGACGACGAGCGGAATACACAATATATCGGAGCAGTTTAATAACCGATGTATGAGAGTATTCGGCTCACGGATGATGTGACGATGATGATCCGCCATTTCACCGCAACTTGGGAGGTCCGCTCTTGATATCCCCCCTTCCTGCCTCCTCACCTGCCCCTCATTTCTTCTTCGTACATGTGCTTCACTCTTTTGCTCCGCGCGATGCTTTTCAGTCTGCCCCTCTCCCTCCATCATCTCCCATGGCTACCTTCCTCAATCGTTCGCCGCTCATTTCTCTTTCTCACTCTCTATCTTCGAGATGTCCTTCTTTGTTGTATCAGGTCCTATCTCGTTTTTCTCTTCGTCGTGCTCTATCGTCTTTGCCGTCCTCTATGTCAGGTAGACTATTCGTATTCGTTGTTTCGACTAGAATATCCTATGAGAACATCTACTAGCTCTGGTTTTATTTTTGTCGCATTAGAAGTGAGGAATAAGACGAAAAGTGAGGTCGAAGCTTTTATTTAATCACACATTTATATGTTAGTATTATTTATAATAAAAAAAATTAAACGTATACACATATTGTAATCTTTAACAAAAAATAATTATGCGAGAAATAATTAATTAAATAAATAATAAATTATGTTTCATGGAAACATAATTTTTACTGAATTTTAAGTTGTTATTAAATACAATTACAATTATCAAAATCTTTCAAGTCGAAAAAAAATAATTTTGTTATTAAAGAAAACACATAAAGTTAAATTTAACGTAAAGAGGACTGCCTGCAGAACAGAAAAGATGAGGTGGCACAAACACAATCGTATCGATAAACCTAACAACTGCATTCATGTAATGTTCGTAATAACCAACAATTTGCGAGAAGGACTTTTAGTTAGGCAACTCGCGTAGCCGTGAGAGATCAGGAGAATGAAATTGCGGACAGCGGATGGGGAGGAAGAAGAGAAGTGAGGGAGCAACGGGAGCAAAGAGAGTGGTGGAGGTGCGAGTCGCGCTCGACTGGTCGGAACGGGAATAATTGCTTGCAGGAGGAGCTGCTTGCTCGCGTCTTACAGAGATTTTGTGATGATAATGGTTACATAAAACTGGGATATCGGTAAAGAAAACAGATTTTTGCTTTTTTTCTTTTTTTTTTTTTTTAATAAAAGCGAGTACACAACGTCACGGTTTGGTTGTACTTACTCCCTTTTTTTCTCTGCGCGCATACAAAAAGAAGATATAATTACTGTTTTCCGCAAATTAGCGAGCAGCGATGATAGCCGGCGCAGTTGCAAAATAAAATAATGGCGAAGAATTACATTGCTTTACGAAAAACGAACAAATCGAAATAAACGGTCTCGTTCGTTGTAAATATAAAAGGCAGACGGGTGTGCGATAATAATAATGCGTTGAATGCGGTTAGAAAACGCGAATATCGGTGAGAAAAAGGCTAAAGGATATCTTTATAACAACTCAATATATACCGGGCGTGGATTGCCTTAATGACTACCTGCGTTTTGATTTTTATGTCGGCAACTCCGTACGTATATTATGTTTAATTTACGCATTTACGACTATCGTTTCGCAAACATGTCTCACGCGTTTTAATGTTTTCAGTGATGTTTTTGAGTTTACTTAAGAGTCTTGCACGAGCTAAATTTTATCTTAAAACAAAATCGTCTCTTGAAATATTTTTTTCTGAATTAAAAATGTAGATTTTTATGTGAGATTTTTTAATATATATACAATATTAACGAGACTGTCGATGATTACAGCGTGATATCAAAATAGCGTGATGCAAACGCCTTATCAAGAGCTTATGATTACAGCAAGTTACAGTAGTAATTTCATTAGCGCTTGTAACTATGTATCAAATAAAGTTAGCTCTGACATTAATAAAATTGACTGTCGACAGTTTTCATGACTCGCAGGCATTATGCCTGCTACATGGTGGTTTGCAACTTTTACGTTTTGCAAAAGAACGACGTAAAGCTATCATCGCGTACGAATCTCCACGCATACATCTTGTATAGCTGACTTCTCGTGCGTGTCTTGAGCTATTTTTTTTTTGTCAATATATAACAAGTTCGCAATTTTTTTTAAGAGAGTAACTTTTTCGATATTGTATTATTAACAATATTATTTTTTTTAGAAATAAAATAACGCGTATGCATCTCTCTTTTATCATTCGAAGAAAGTGCAGTCACTAACATAATTAAATATTTATCGAATTTTCCGCGAATTATGTATTGGTTTTGACTTCAATTAACCCTTGAGCCCGGGTGAAGAAATTTGCGTTTGTTAATTACCGCTGTAGTCGATCGATGTGTTAAAATTCGACATTTATCGAACGAAAACCGAAGACGAAATTTATCGGCGAAACTTGCACCGCAGCCAATCTGGTTGGCAACATGGCGTGTTGGCGAAATAGAAGGGGGCGCGGCGGAGGGAACACCGGTAGGAAGGCGTGGGGTAACGTGAGAGGTAGGAAGGGGGTAGAACGAAAAAAGAGTCTCATCGCAAGGGCTGGCCCCGCGGGGACTAATTTTTATTTTCCCTCTTTTCCAGTAAGTGCTCCGCGTCCACCTATTTCTCATAAATTTGAATTAATTTACATGCATTTGAATTTAATGCACCGCCATGCTTTATCAAAGCAATTAAGCTTTTAAGCGCGCATTTGCATTAATCCAATGTTTACAATTACGGCACGAACCTCTTTTTCGAGCACAGCCCGTTTTATTCCTCTATTCCCGCCCGTCCTAGCTACCGTCGAGAGACAGTAAGATACAGATTGGCTCTATCTTGTGTTATATTTTATCGGGATAATGAATATATCACTAATTAGCGATCTCTCAGAGAAGAGTAATGTATCGCGTTAAGTCATTGAGCGTAGTAAGCGACTCATGTACATGCATGATGCGATAAGAGCTATATACTTAATGTTAATATCCACTCTTCGCACGGATTGCTTATCATATACCTTCCTGTAATAAATATTTCTAATTTACAACGCGTTACGCACGCGCTCTCGGCATTATATTTCCTATGAAAGTCGCGGAAAGCTAATTGGCTAGCGCGTCATTGCGATGAATTAATGCCATCCCTTCGTTGCATAATACAACATCATTTCTCACGTATTTTACTGATTTTTTTTTTCTTAAATTGTAGATATTCGTTAATCTTTACAACGTACGTTTCTTTCCAAGGACTTCTTCGTTATCGATTTTCAAGCACCGTAAAAATTCACCGAGGAACTTTTAGATAGTCGGTGCAATACAGTCTGCATGATTTATGCTAATTAAGATTCTGGTAGCGAATAATATTATAAATTGCAAAATTACGTAAAGGACTGTCTCTTCCTCTCTTCCTCTCTTTCTCATTTCTTCTTCATCTCGTTTCTTTGCCTCCCACTCTTTCTATTCCAATATACACTCTCGAAAGAGGGTATATTGTCTCGTGGACACACATGTATATAGGTATGAGGTTAGTATCTATAGATATAATATAGGGAGTGAAGCGAAGCCCTATTCAAAGCGGATGATTCAGTGGCCGCTGCTGCGTTTGGATAAGATCTCGTAGTGCGCCGCCTCGTTCATCTTAACCGCGAGACCGGCCAACCTGCAACAGAGCTAAAACCACCATTCGCCAAAACCAATTCTTTCCGTTTTTTCGCCTCTTTTACACGGGATCGTGGAACCGAGATAATCCGGAGAACGTTCGAGGATTCGGTCGAAATTCAGTATTGTCTTAAACGCGAAACAAAACTCATTACGCTGTCATTCGGCAACTCCGTTCGTTTGACTTCTCAGGTTTTTTTTTTCTCGCAAAGCATCGCGTTGTCCCGAAAACACTCGGGCCGCACATGGCAAACTTTTTAATATGCCGGAAAGGTTGCCACGTCGGGAACATTTTTGGCAGCTCGCTCTTGCGTATCGCAGATATCGCAAATGGAGTATTCCTGCGAACTAGTTCGCCTGAACTTTCTTGATTTACGCGAGTTCATTATTATTTTCGCGCTACGGAACAATCGCGCCTCTCTTGCCTCTTTCGTACTTTCGTCTGTAACCTCCTCCTCCTCTTTCTCCTTCTTCTTCTCTTTCTCCTACTATTCACGCACACGAGAGATGAAAACTGAAGTACAATACAACTGAAATACGTTGAATAATGGAGCTAATTTTTTTTCTCCATAAAACTTCATATTTTATTAAGAAAACCAAATAAATATTGTAATATTTCTGGCTGCTGATGAAATTGAGTTAATTATTGTAGCGCACGTTACGCACCTGCAAAGCTATGAATTCGCAAAGATGCGTGACTGCGCAAAATTACTTTTTGTTTTTTGTTGCGGCTCTTTGAGTGCGAACAATACTACCATTATCGCCGCGCGCCGCATTTTAAATTTTCGACGCGTCAAGTATAATTTACTCTCCTCCAAATTTTGAAGTCGCTCGCTGCAATTATTAGTAATTGCGCACCGCGCGATGCCTATCTAACGTATCGTTTCCGAAAATCCAAATTTGAAGTTAAGTTCAACCAGGCCGGTAATGATAGTTTTCTGCGAGTTAAAGCGCACGATGGCGTCTTATTCGTCGAAACCGGCTCTCCCCTCTCTTCGTCCCCTCTTCGAGCTGAGCTTGTACACGTACTGGTAGGCCCCCCCGGGGCTTCGTCGAATCACAAGTACGAGAGACCTGCCCTCTCTATGTCTTGCTCCGCTCTGAAAGAAGCCCTCATGTTGCAAAAGAACGCAAAACAAACTGCAAGGCAATTCCTACGTGCAAATTATCAAATCACACAGTTCCGCGTACTTGTTAATATAAGTCATTTATCTTGAGAGACATACACGTAGACTATGTACACAGAGGAAGACGTGGGAGACTTACATCACTCCCTGCTGCTTTTCTGGATCTATAATTGGAACATCTCGAGTCAGCATGAATGCCTCGTCTCTACGCTCGTGATATTCTTCGTACTATATCAAGCAAACCGATGTGCCAAGATACACATTTGGTTGTGTATAAAATTACGATCTAACTCTCTTCCTCCTTTGTTTGTCAAATCAATATCACGATTATACCTATATATATATGTTTAAAACCTTCACGTGAAGGCAAACGCGAAACTTGATCCGTTAATTCGCGCAGCTTTTTCAACGGAGAAAGAATGCACTCGCGCGCACCCACTGTGATCTTCTTCGAGAGCTGCGGTTGCGTAGAGTTGGAAATAAGGCGGCAATAAAGCATATGTAAAATATATTCTTGAATTCCTTTTAGGACGCAGATATATGGATGGTTCCGTGGGTCGGTTGCCCGCTGGTACAACCATGTTCCTCCTTCCCTCTTACAACGACGGATATATATATACATACACGCACACGTGTTGATTTCGTGTGCGTGTTACCGAGGCGTGTGAGTTTATAGATACGCGGCGATGTAAGTAAGACAGACGATCCGTTTCATTAGAAGGTGTCGTGATGTTACCCACCTGTACCTGGACCTCTCTTCTTTCCTTCGCGTCAAGATTCCTTTTTTGGATTCTCGCCTTCTTTGGCACTTATTTTCGCCCGAAAACACATCGCTCATCGAATATCTTGGGATAGCGTAAAAGTAACATTGCAAGAAATTACGGAACTTTGTTGCTAAAATAAATTAGTGTTATTGAAGTATTAACATAATACATATAATAAACAGTATTTATATTTAAAACTAATCGAGAACGTGAAACAACAGAGAAAATGTTAAATCGTCACGTAAATTCATGTAAGGTTTCGGAAACGGGAAAATAACAATGACGATTTGGAAAGAACGTGGAAACCATCAACAAGAAGAAGCAGCAAGAAAGGGAAAGTTTGTCGTTTCTATCCGATGGGAAGAAACGATGAGAAGAGAGAGAGAAAGATGTACCGGAGCGGCCGAGGTGTCGCCTTACAACCGGCTGGATTCGCTTACCTATGCCGAGCCTCCTTTGCATGCCATCTCCACCACCATCTTCCTTCGAGTTGCTTCTTTTGTGCCCGTCCCACGTTCTCTTTCTTCCCTTTCGCTCGGGATGCACCGTTGCGTTCGGTCTTTGCATAATTATTACGATTACCGCGAGTAGCAGCTGGCTCGTTGTGGAGAAACCACCTCGTATCTTCCCCTTCCTCTCTCACTTACTGTATCTCTCACTTTCTCTCTCTCTCTCTTTCTCTCTCTCGCTCCCATTATAGCCACTTGAATGTCACGAGGCGAGAGATGAAAAAGAGAAAGAAGGGCGGCTTATGTTTGCGTGTGTGCGTTAATTAAATTTCTTGGGGGTACATGCGAAATTATCGTTGGGATCTCTGGCCGGTTACTTTTTGCTCGCGATTAATTGCATGTTTCGATGGACTGTCAGCCAATCAGCGTCTTCTCCCCATGTCATCAGATGAGCCGTTGGATGAATTACAACGAATCACGTAACTCAGAAGCGTGTTAATGGTACGCCTCTTACTACGTATCGATTCACGTACCTCATTAAAACGCACAAGAGCTTTCATCTCGATCAGTGGCGCGCGATTGCCATAATCTATGTGACCGACCTTTGTTCTATTTCTGCAAAATGTATCTAATCGTGTTTATCACAACAACAAATTATTTAATTTAAAAAAATATACATATTGTCTCAGAATATTTTTGTAATTAATCAGAACACAATTGTAATTAAGTTATTGTTGTCTTACGAGATATACGTGGGACGTAAATTAAAGCTTCTCGATATTGTTCCGTGACCATCTTGAATTTTGACATCACAAGCGAAAAAATAATTATTGAAGCTCGAATAAAACGTTTGCAGTTACGTGATATGCTATTAGTAATAGTTTCTTTTACTTAACAAAAAAAAAAGTGAATCATTATTATACTCTGTATTATTCGTTTTTGTTTGAAGAAGTAAACTCTGAATTTCTTGGAATTAAAAATGCAAAAGTAGATAATCTACGAGCGGATAAATTTCGGAAACGATCTGTAGATGTTTGGTATTACGAAAATATTGGTTATCTCTTTCATTACGAAACGCTGTTTGCGTGGGAGTGAAATCGCCACCTTGCCCGCGGCGTAGTTGCGCGCTTATTCAAAAGTGCTTGCACGTAAAGCCGATATCTTATTCTCGAGTGGACTACAGCTCCATTCGGTCTTCTTATAGCACATCCTACTCACTGTTGATGACATTCCTGTCCGCAACGCATAATTTCTTCGACGTACTCTATTTCATTTTACCGAGGGTTCTGATTGTTGATGATAGAGCTAGTGGTTACGAAAACTTCATCTTCGAATTTGCACATCTAACCCGTAGACAATAAATATTCTTAATTATAAAAATAATTAAAGTGACAGCTTCATCGCGCGAATAACGAGCTGTTTTATAAACACGCGACATATTTAACTCGTTTATGAGTCTCGCGTAGTTCCAAAAATAACTCTGAGTAATGCTAACTTCTCTTCACAGATATTATCACAGTTGATATTCGGCAACTCTAATTGGATCTACTCATTAGCTTTGCATTCGGCGTAAAAGAATATCGTGCTTATTAGACACATTTACGACACGTGACTTCCATAAGCGATTCTGTCTGACCACTAGTCGTACTTGGTAGCTATTGAAGAAATATGTGTCTTTGCTGTTCCTCATTTGCGAGCGTCAACCCTGGTTTATTTATGTCCACAGGTTTTTAGCATGTATTTACGGTCGTCGTGGTTTCCGTCGTCACACCCCGGAGAGGTCGCGCGTTTGCCTCCTTCTCCCTTTCTGAGAGACGACGTCGGCGGTGTAACGCCGCGCTCTTCGTTAGTCTCTGTTGTATATAACTTATTAATTACGGTTGACTAATGCGCTCCAGCTGTGCCACGTAGCAACATCTTACCTTCTCCCTTCGTCCGCCAACCGTCCTCCAACTTTCTCCCGGTGCTTTCTCGACAGCCCCCTAAGAGAGGAAAGAGAATAAGAAGAGAGAGTAAGGTGGGGAAGGAGACGCCCCGGTAGAAACGAGACGAAGGTCCTGGTAGAATGTGAAAGGAGGAGAAACGTAGGGAGCGGAGAGGGGTCCTAGAAGGTATGGAAGAAGGTGGGAGAGAAGAGAGTAGAGCGCGAGGGACGCTAGGCAGTAACTCACGCCCCCGAGAGGATTACCTACCTTGGCAAGGCTGGAGGAGGGTATATCCCACGTTGAGCTACGATCTTGCTGCGTAGCTACGCGTTCCTCATACCAAGTGTCCTCGGTACTCCCGTGCCGCGTGCAAACAGGGTTCTTCGCGAGAGCGTAAGCGCGTTCCGGATGGTGCCGGAAGGCCAAAACTGGTGATACGTGAACAGACTATAACACTTCAAATGAGACGGAATATTGTTGCAGAATGCTCGCTGGAAACGAGCCTAAACGGAAATAACAAAGCAATTTAATTTAGCTAAGTTATAATGTATGCATAAAGAGATGTTATTCAAATACGATTCATATCTTGGTGCACGGATTTATAAAATATAAAAAAGCCGTCAACTTAGTCGAGATCGATACATCAAGTATGCCAGATATAAATTTTATTTTGCAGATATAATCCGTAAAATGCATTCTATGTAACGTGTTCTTGTAGGACTTACTAAGTATTATCTAATGTAGAAACACGAGCGTATCCGTCATGCGTGATGTATAGTTTACGTACAAAAACTGCTCAACGTTGTGGAAACTCAAGGGAATAAGCCTACGGGGAATATCTCAGGAGGAAGTCCGGGAAGTTCTTCATGGACCCAATTCACTTACTTTGATTTGATTGGTCTCGCGTATGATTCGACTCCGTTATATGCGCGCACGGTATTCGAGGGAGAGACGGAAAAGGAGTGAGGGTTACCGAAAGCTCCGGCATCGTGTTTTGCAAAGTTATATCGGCAAATCCCCAGCAGCAATCAACGTATTGGCTGTTCTTGTTAGAGTTGGCAACCAGTTTAAGTCGGTCCCTACCTCAGTTTATGGCCGAATACGTCGAAACCCGGCAGATCTCTTTCAACCGGCATTTCCCCTTCGCATTTGAAGCTGTTCTCAACGAGCCGAAAGAAGCATTTGATTGTTTGGCAAAATTATCTCTAGTCATTCACGTTTCAATTCTTCCAATATCCTTCTTTTGTTGGACTTTTTTTTTTCTATACGTTTTATAGCGAAAAACATTTTTCACGGTAGTAAAGCACGAACTTCGGAAAAGATATAAAACAAGAAAAGTTTACCTTGCTTAAAAGATGTAATTCTCGAAATTTTTTTGTTATAACTTAGACTTTTGAAACAATAATTCGTTGGACGAAGGTGCGACGGGTTTGCGTGGGGTTGAAATTTTCTAGAATATACGGGCAAGCATTTTTCAAGAAAGGCGTGAGTAACGACCGAAATATTTTTCGCTGTTCTAAACGTGCTCCACGGGTTTTTCCCGCTTTGCTGTTCAGCCAACCAATCTCTCCCGGAATGTCTTGCCGATCTTCTTTGTTCCTTCAAATGAAAGCATTTTAAGATCTCAGTATAAATTCATCCCCCAGAGTTAAACAGCCACGCGCACCTCATTTTACTTTGTGAGAGAGGGGATAAGATAATCTTGATATTTCATCCTTTAATTTGGTTTAGATCGCGATATCTCATGCGTGAGACGTGATGGGAGATGAGATCCAGTAATTTTGCGAGTTAGAAACACGCAAACTCGAGGGTGTATACGCATGTAGACATTTCTCTTATTTTTTTAATTATCCGTATGCAATAAATGTGAAATAAAGATGATGTATAATCATTAATAATTCCAAATTGTCGGTATTTTGACAGTGTTTCTTACACGCTTCAAGATGGCGCGTGCCAATGAGACATGGAGAATAATTTTGTTACAGCCAAAGTGTGAGGGGGAAAAGTTTGATAGAGATTTTGAGATAGAAGGGAAGCAGACTCGACGCGGGGTCCGTGCAACAAATAACTGTTAAAAACGTTGCACAGCAATCCCACGCCCCTCTATTCAACGCGAGCCAGGCGTGACAACCTGGCATGAGAATATCGTGGGGATGTCATAGGGTGGCGAAAGGGGGCGAAAAGAGGTAGCCGGAGGGATAGTAGCTCGGGCGGCAAGCCACTTGATTACAAAGCGATAATAAACATCGCGCTGACATAAACTTTGTTTCAGTGTGGCGCGTTATATGATAGGGATACAATAGTAGTCTGGAATTGCGACAGCGTGTGCGCAGTGTACACACGTGAACAACGCATCGTGTCACTTTGTGTGCGT
The DNA here is from genome assembly GCF_002006095.1 of Pseudomyrmex gracilis. NCBI lineage: Eukaryota > Metazoa > Arthropoda > Insecta > Hymenoptera > Formicidae > Pseudomyrmex > Pseudomyrmex gracilis. The sequence goes on along the minus strand of NW_018020622.1, from coordinate 628,068 downwards.
TTTATTGATAACAGATCAGTAGAGATACAATTGAAGCGTTTATTGGACACCTAGATTTGTAATCGAAACGAGTAAAGTGAGTTTTGCGCGTCGGAAAGCGAAATGTATATATATGTTCTATAAAAGAGGTTTCTGTGCTGCGTGTTATTTGAAAACAAACTCATTTTTCTTAATCCGTAAACATATAACTGCAAAGAGCGGTGTTCAATTTTTATCAAATGGCGAGTGCTTGGAGAGGATTCGCGGCACTTGAAACTTCCGAAATAAATACAGGATATCATTAAATTAACCGTCAATATTTGTCGGCAGGTATTAAATAAATTGCGTAGCAAAAATATAAAATAATTGTTTTCACAGTAATCTCGGCCATTAGTTCATTTCACATTTTGTAAAGACTGCTTCAAGTCGCGGATACGGAAGAAATCGGGGAAAAGCAAAAATCGTAATATTATGGATATTTATGCACTTGGGCGCGCACCGTATGCGACGAAAAAGCGAGTAAAAGGAATACTGCTTACGATCGGGAAGAGCGGTCGGTTTAGGTTGGATACCGGTGGTAGAGGTGAAACGGGAAGGTTTTTACGAGGCAGTAATGGCCGATAAGGTGAGCTTGCGCCTCCACTGGCGGGGCTTACTCCGCTACTGTACCCAAGTGACTGCTCAACAGTACCTATTCGCTGTCGTATACTCTTTTACTTTCTCTCGTTTGTTCGAAACGGCTCACGCCACGCTTTATTTTAAGCCATTTACACATTTCCTTTATCGGCACGAGTTTCATTTATAACGCCGCGGTGCTGATATTCGCAACTCCAAGGCGCTGCGGGGCACCTGAAATTCATTAGAATGTTCTTTTAATAAGTATCTTAAGCAGCTGCTCATAAAGATAACAACTCGCTTTAGAACAAGATAAGAAGCCGGAGTGGATTGACGAGCCGACAAACTCTGCACACTCTGTTCTTATTAGAGAGTGTCTTTCCTATATACTTATCTCTGTGTACCTACTTACCTCCAATATTACTTGTAAATTAATCTTTCGTGTTTTTGGAGAGACCATTTTTTAAGTATTTTTTTACGTTATGCCATAACATACATATTTATGTATTATCTTTTGCGATTCAAAGTTTTATTAAATTAAAATAAATTTTATTAATATTAAATTAAAGGTTTTGTATCTGTCATCGTATAGTTTTCGTATTGTTAAATTATTTAAAAACAGTTTTATTTATAAATTGATCAAATATTTGAGTAAAAAGACCTTGGAAAATTTTGACTATAATTTTACTGCTATGTTTAGTAAACATAGCAGTAAAAAAAGGAGAAACAAAACCTGCTGTAACTTTTGATTTTGGGATTTGATTTACAGGAGCGAACGGAATGCGCAGGCGTGGCCGACAAACTTACACCCGCTATCAAACTCTGGAGCTGGAGAAAGAATTCCACACGAACCACTATCTCACCAGGCGGAGGCGGATCGAGATGGCACACGCGCTCTGCCTGACGGAACGGCAAATCAAGATCTGGTTCCAAAATCGACGAATGAAGCTGAAGAAAGAGATCCAGGCGATTAAAGAACTGAACGAGCAAGAAAAGCAAGCGCAGGCGCAAAAGGCGGCGGCAGCGGCAGCGGCGGCTGCGCATCAGCAGCAAGGGGGCGGCGGGGGTCCAGAGGGGGGCAACTAGGGGTACGCCCTGCATCGGAGCCCCCCTGACCACCCCGCCGCCAATCCACATCACCCTCTACTAGCACCGCAATGTACACAGCTATATTAAAGGTGAGTAGGTAGAGATGTTATTTGATGATGTTTTGATTCCTAAGTTTTTAAAGTACATAGTTTGTTTTATCTTGACATTGTTAAGAAACAATCGATTGTCAAAAAGAATGATCGATTGACAAAAATAAAACAAAAGTTTACTTTAGCAGTCTTTATTTTTTACTTATAACGATAATACTTTTTAGTGTAAAAGGAATGTGTGTATTTGTTCCTGCAAATAATATATGTAAAAAATAATATAAACTACTTTTCCATGTAATAAATATGTGATTTTAAAATATGTTAAAGTAGATTTTGTATTAAGTATATTATTTTCTCTCTTAAAATCTCTATCATAAGTGAAATTGTACAGAATGTGTCGTTATTAAAGAATTTGTACCTTAACTAAGTATAAACTTCAAATAAAGTCAAAACGTCTTGGTTAATTGTTCATTAAAGATATTAATTTGGCATTACCCAGTAACTGGTTTTTGTAGTCGTTAAAATAAAAATTTGTTATTGCATTTACACAAAGGTATCATTTTCTGATAAATATGCATTATATTCGCTTATTGTATTCGAAAAAGAATATCTAAAACTTTTTGACACAGCCAAAATGTAAAGATAGATTAAGTCAATCTGGATTAAAAAGTCATATAGTTTTGCAAACTTTGTATAATAAGTATTAATTAATTAATTTAAACTAATGAACGTGTGAGAAACGGTGAGCTTGATTTTGTAAGTGTATATAAAATTATGTGATTTTCAAATGAAAAATTGTTTAATAATCTTTGTAATAATCTTCTAGCAACGAGAGCCAGAGAATTGGTGAGCGATGTGTGGCACGGCTTTTCTCTATCAACTGATATTGATTTATTGATTTACTGAAAATCGTACGGTTTTTTATACACGTATTCTATAGAATCAGATCTATCGCTTCTTACGTGCTCATTAACTCAGAGTAATTAATTAATATCTTAATAACTACTGTAAACTGTGCATGACTTTTCTGTTCAAGGTGACAATCTATCTTCGTCTGTGTCAAAAAGTTTTAGACACTTTGTACGTGTTTTAGACTCGTTTCTGAATTGCATAATCTAGCACTGTTTGTGAAGTAAAAAACGCACACGCTGTTGATGCAACAGTTAGGATTATAAGTTATGCACTAAAACAATGATAGTCGCATGAACGTTAAACCTGGCGTTAAAAATGAGATTCAAGCTTTTAGCAGCAGCGGCCTTAAAATTAAGTTTAGTCGGCGGGCTTAATGAGGATAAACCGCGTGCAAGCGTGCTTTCATAATTTTCTAAGTTATGCTGTTCGCGTGTATTTAACTTGCGTTGAACGTGCATCCCGAGAGGGGATGCAAACTTGAAATATTACGTTGCGTTTAGTTTGTCATCGTAGCTACAGATGTATATAAATTATTTTTTTTATTGATCTCACTACTTTTGTATTGTGTATAATTAATAAGATTGAGATTTATTACTTCTCTAAAAAAATCCATAAAACAAACAATTGTTAAGGTTTTGTAACTTTTATAGCAAAATTAAAACTTTATTTGAGAAAAAATGTCAATCGTACACAAAGAAAGAAACACAAAGAAAAATATATAAAAGTGACAGATCATATAAAATTAAATAAAATGTCATAAACAAGAAAATGATATGTGGTTAGGTAAGAAGAATGCACCAACATTCTGCTGACTTATTTTAAAAAAATCCGGTTTGTCGGTTTTTGGTTAAAAAGCAAAACTTCAGTTTGAAAAGATAAACGACTTTGAATGGTTCGGGACAGTAAGTTATTGATCGTAAAAAAAATAATATATTGATCGTAAAAAACGGTACCGTTATATCCATACTTACACAAAAGTAGGGTTTTCATTTACGATTTTTTCTGTCTCTTTGAGGAAACGTCAGATCTTAAAATAACGGTATTTAATTCATAACAAATTCTACCTGAAAATATGCATTGTCTAAAACTCAAGCATCTTATGTGTGTGTATAACGAGAAAGTACGTGTATAATTTATGTATACAATTCACAAAAGTAAGTTTATTTGCTTTATATTTTTTATAATTTACGTATAAATTATAGGAAACAAAATATAGAAAACTATTGCTAAAAAATAACATATTAGTCTATTAAATGTTTATTAGTAGTAAAATATTATTGAGAGAAAAGAAATATATATAAAAGGAATATATGTATAAAATAAGTAAATTCTACCGATTGAGAAATTTCTTATTCGCGTCGGATTCTACTGGAGCGCTTAATATCTCTTTTTTGATATCTTCGGGCAACGAAGAAGTTCGGATATAAATTTTGTCTCTTGTGACGGCACGTAATATTACGGCACCGGAGCGATTCTCCGATTAACTCCGTGGATTGCGCCGTAATTGTACGCCACTTGAATCACGATTAAATAACGTCACGGCTTGATGATATTTATTTAATCGCGCTTATTTAATCACCCGTGGTAACCGACACTATCGCGGTAACCGCATTCTTAAAATAGGGTCGTTATTAGTTTCTACACGACATTCAGAGACACACGCATGTGATTTTTATATGGTAATCTAGGCCGTAACTTGTAATTAATATTTTACTTCTTTTAATAATTATACGGTGTGTGTTACACATTTGGGTTTTTTTTATAATTATATATCTTTCTATTTGAATAATGTTGCTAATTTGAATAATGTTGCTGAGGCAAGTTTACAAATGAAGAAATAATATTTGCCATTATAAATAAGGTCGTGCCAAGAATTTCGTAAAACTGAATCGCAATTCTCCGTGCGTTACCTGAAAAAAAAAAATAAAAATAAAATAAAATGTTGGTCCTGCGTCCGTGAACCGATCTAGATATACGCGAAGATAAATTTTGACAGTGAACATGAAAAAGCAATTTAGGAGGGCTTCAACGGTCGGCGTATAGTTGTATACCATAAAACAGTCGCGACGACATCGGATGATTAACTCACTTGTTTTGTTAAGGTAAAATCGAATGCGGACGTTGTGTTATTATATTCGTTAAAAAATAATGTTTTATTGTAATATATATTTTGTTAAATATATATTTTTTTGTTAAATATATATTTTTTTTGAAACTTAATTACGTTTATGTATTATCAAAATCCAAATTTTACCTTGATATTTTCAAGTAGTCAAAAATTGGTCGATCTAATTCAAGTTAATTTTATATATTTTTTTTATTTATATATAATTTTTTTTATTTCTATACTTACATAAATGCGCAGTTTATATATAAATATGATACTGCATGTATCGTACAATATATGTGAGTTTAGTAAAGATAATGAATGCCATGGATTTCGAAAATTTCTAGAGTAGTCATATTTTATCTTTGATTTGTGGGCGTGGCCAAGATAGACATTTATTTTTTGGCATTAGTTGAGTTATTAAAACAAATTCTTGATATTTTTCGACATAAAATCATAAAACTTCATTTCTTCATTACTTTTGATCGTATTAAGGTCTAGTAAATTTACAAAAAGCACGCGAAATACGCAAAGAAGAAACATTTAAATTTTGAATTGATCCGTGTAGTACTCCGCGATAGGCACTTGTTTTGCAGCTGCTTAACTACTTTTACAGCAGGTGGCAGCACAAACCGGCGCAAGGCAGTCGGTAACACGCTGCCTGCTCTACCGACTTCTCAATCGGTACATAACTTAATTTAGAGATTGTCTCTACCCACCAAGCAGGATATATTGAACGGTAGTTCGATGATCGCCCGTAATGCGCTTTATGGTTTGTTTTTATCGACGTGGTTATATAGTAATTCACGACCTTCCTGTTTCTCGGCGTGGTGGGTCGAATCGGCGCATAGCGCGCCCGTGTATACGCGCATGTTGGCATCGGTGTTGGTTCGTACCAACGCGCGCCGCTGAGTCGGCAGAGCTATTCACATTTTCCCCGCGAATGCATTCCCGGAGCTATCGGTCAATAATCCAATAAACCTGCGACTCTCGGTCCCATGAAGAGGAAATAAAGTACCGGCGCTGCGTGATTTTATTGCGTACTAAAGCGTGATTTTCGACAGATCGATGCGCGATCACCGTCTCTTCTCGCGCGCGATTACTTATCCGTTTGCCTTCCAAACGGATAGGTCAGGGATCTTTATTGGCTGTAAAGGAAGACGTTTTACGATCCATAAAAGCGTTTATGGCGCTCAAGTAGTCTTACCTCCGTTCTTACATCCCAGTTATATCCATTACCCCTTCCGCGGCCTTTCCAAGGGCGGCCACTGGCACGCGCACTCTCTCTCACTCTCTCTCTCTCTCTCTCTCTCTCAACTGCCTTTGAGATTTACAGGTTACGCTCCCGGTAACACCTCGTAAACTTGGCTTAACGACTTTAACTGGGCCTAACTGCTTCCTTCCTGCAATCAGACCCTGACCTACCTTGCTTACACACGGTCGTCCTAGAAAAATTTCAAGATGCCGATTGCACGACTTTCTAATTTCATCTAGAGATTTTGATATATTAATTTATTTAATATCAATATTTTCTTTTACACAAGCTAATATTTTTAAAACTACTTATTTTCTACATATATTTATATATATCTGTTATATTTTATGTATATAGAGAAAAAGAGGAAGTGTAAATTATATGAAATCTCTTTCAGTATTAAAACTTGAACATCTGCTTTGTCGTGGCTTCATTGCACATTCATACATTTACACAACAATGAGAAACTGTGAATATAAACTTCCGAAACGCCTTTGAACTTTAATGAAAGATGAAGAAGAGTCACGTGACATGAAAGAGAAATAGAGGATTAGTATTTCTACAAAGATTTTTTTTCTTTTCTTTTTAATAGTTTTTCTTTTTCAACGAAGACAACTCGTGAATCAGGCCCGTAAACTTTGCGAAATAAAACTTTTAAATATAATGAAGATCGAAAAAATCTTTTAGAAAATTACATGAATTATATGTAAATATATGTATTAAATAAGGTAACGTAATAAACTGAAAGTTTTAACCAGAAATGAGAAAAAAATAGAGTATACTTATGACAAAAGAAGAAATAAAAACTCGCACACACTGGCGTGACTTCCCGCAGAGTGTATCACAATTAGCTGGCACCTTTCACCTCCTACTATCATACTCCACTCAAGTTTCATAAAACCATCCTCTTTCTTTATATACAATCTACGGGTACGAGCCAACATGAGAAAATTTAGTGAACTTCCACGCAAACTTTTGAAAGCTTATTTCAATATTACGATGAATAAGTAGATTTCTCTCTGTGCTATCTTATTTCCAAAACTTCCAAAAATAATGTATTTATTTGCTTATGAAATTATATATAAATTAATTTAATTTGTAAATTTTGTAAGAGACGCGTAAATACACACAGATTATAGTTGATTAACTTTAATAGAGAATAAATACTAGCAAACATTAAGGTAAATCGAACAAGAAAAATTAAAACAGAGAGATATTTTTTATTGCACAAAATTATATTTAATTTTATATTTTTATTTAATATTACATTTAATTCTTTATGACAATATTAATAATAATAATAATCATAAATGCAATATATTGAATTGAGTATAAAATATAAAGGACTTAAAACTTTTGATGATTCCTCCATCTTTTTTTTATGCAACAAGACTTCGGAGAAGGGGGGAGATTAATTATCAGGTTTTATATTGGATGTGAAGTTATGGAGTGAGAGGTATTTTGAAGCAGCGAGTTTTGCCCTAGCCGTACAAACTTAAGAAGTGGACGCGAAAAAGAGAGGGGCACGGAGGTAAGCGTAGTTAGTTATATGCCGTACATGCTGGCAACGGCGCCGGTGTGTTTTTCATTTTCTTTATATCACCCTTGACGCTCGTAAAACCATTACCCATGACCGAGCGAAAGCAACTTCTGTATAAGCCCTATCGGTGTGCGCGTATAAACGCGCGAATCGAGACACTCTTTGATGATACTGAAACTTCTTTTACTTGTGCACTCCTATAGGTCCTGTAAGACGAACCCAATTTCCTCCGGCGACGGCAAGTCGACCCCTCAGATTTGCTCGTCGTGCCCACGGGAAGAATTCAGTTTTCTCGTTTGCCGATTGGTTATATCTTTTCGACAATTATTAGATGGCGCGTTATTTCCAATGATTTTAACCGCTATATAACGCTATATTGTATTTAATTTTTGTTATACGAATTCAACGAAACGAATGCTCTTCGCACAATCTCCTTTTAGTTAACGTCTGAAATATATTCAAAGCCCTTCATCACACATGCGGAGCTGGGAGAACGAGTCGGATACTCTGATGTGTAGATAAGTCAGTTAGCGACTCGCTCTAGCGCGTTCCGACGTGAAGTCTTTTTGGGTATCTTCTTATTGCTCTTTCTCTTCTTTCTCCCACTCACTTCTAACGAGTGATTCATCATCGGTGTCGCCTTCTCTTCTTTCCCTGACTAGCTGGTTGGTCGGCTGGTTGTTTGAATCTTTTACTTTTTCCTCCTTATCTCATCTTCTTCTTCTTTTTTTTAATTCCTTTAAGTAACTCGAAATATTTGTTTTATTCCTACACTGGAGTCATACGTAGCAACACACATTTTATACTTATTATTATAATTCAGTTTTACACATTTTAGATTTTTATACTGGAGAAGATGCTAGTATTGGTGTGAAGAGATACAACAATTTTTCTCTTCGGAGACTTGTTAACATCAGTTGTATATGCGGTGTACACTCAGCAGGAGGTATAATGAAGAGATCAACAATCAGATTTCATTTTTGTATTCTTTTCATCTCACCGATGGTAAAAATATAGTTGTCTCTCAATAAATTTCTTAATTTCTAAGTTTAATAACATGCTTTATGTTAATTTGATTTATACATATTTCATTATTCTTATGTATGTATTATTTGTTTACGAGATATTTGTAGACAATTGTTTTAAAAAATGACTATATTTTACGTGATTTCACTATGTTATTGTATTATTTGTACCAATTTTAAAGTTTGCCATAGTTATAATATTCCATATATAATGAATTTTGATTAGTAGTTATTTTGTAGTAGTAATTTTGATTAGTATTTTGATTGAAGAACGAATATCGTTCGTTTCGAGAAGTCCACCTTTGGCCCGGAAGGTGGGATTCTAGTAATTCGGTCATAGAATGGATGGGCGACGACGAGAGAGCGAGAAAGACGATGAAGTGGGTTGAGTAAAGGGGGATAGGGAAGGGACGGGAGGGCGTTCCACAGCACCCTGCATGGGGTAGCTTGCAACCTCACGCGACACTAGAGCCATCTATATCCCCGGAGATTTATGAGTTCCTGGTGCAGCGGCTGCTCGTAGCAACTACACGCTACACAATATCGGTATAGCGCAGTAGTAGTGCTGCCCCCTGTCGCGAGACGAGCGCACTGTTGCTCCACGGGGGTTTCGCGCATTCGCGTTCGTTCAACGCCATCCGGGCAAAAAACTCGTGACTCGATCTCAATCCGAGCTTTTACTTCGAATCTTCTGACTGGTCGTCAGTTAAAGCTTCAGCGATATATGCGCGCACGCGCATATTTCTATGTACATTTTTTTATTATGAAAAAGTCGCATATTTTCTGCAAATTTGCTGCTTATATTACTTACAGCGCATATTACAAAATAAAAGTATTCACAAAAGTATCTGTGTGCGGATTACTAATAAGTTTTTTATTATCAACACCAACTAAAAATAAAAAATGAAATAACCAAAAAAGAATAAATGAATAAAATAGATTTTACATAGTATAACTGAGGATTTTATGGGACAAAAGCAGAATATCGGCCTTGATTTCCATTCACTATCGGCCAAGCGTAGAGAATGGCAGCAGTCGAGATTTTCGAATAGCCCCCCAGACACAACCGTCCGTTCACACTCCGTGTGATATTCTGCAGGAGTAATCAATGAGTATGGTGTGGAGTGGATTTACCCGTGGTGCTATGCGCGCGGCTACGGGACGACGACGACGATATGAGTACTGGTATCTACCTACCTATGCTTCTGCACTCCATCCCGCTTCACCCCATCCTCTTGATGCGGCCGGTTTACGAGCAACCTGTGGTAACGAGAGCGATAGATAATAACTGCTCCGTGCTCAATTCCAACCCTTCCTTTTGTCTTTCTCTCTCTCTCTTTCCCTGTCTATCTATCTCTCTCTTTCTTTCACACATACATTTACCGAACACATGCGTGCACGCATGCACAACTAACCGTATTTTTAAAGCATTTTTGTAGCTTGTTTTTAAAATATTTTTTCCGCACACAGTCTGATGAAATTATAATTACTGTGAAAAAAAAAAAAAAAAAAAAACGGAACATTGATTCTCATTAATTCGGATAAAACGGTAAAAACAGAATAAAATCAACTTTCTGCAACACGTGCGCCTGTGCTGACGCGCATTTATCATGTGTGCGATATTTTGATATATAGATATATACGTTCTCGCGCAGCACTTTCACAAAATTAATAACATCAGCATTTATCTCGAAGTGCCTTTGCGAATTACGCAGAATGCGCGACGTTGTTTTGCAGCGCCATATTGAGATATCGTGTTTCTGGTTTTTGCGAGTTTTAAGTATGAGAATTTATGGCGGCTTAAAAACTCTAGCTTTCTTCGGAAATCCTGATAAATGCGCGTAGGAAGGACGCTTAGGTATGTACGCCAGACTCAGTTTCAGAGCGCGCCGCGTACTCTTGAAAAGAGGCGATGTGAGTCTAGGCCGAACTGTAAACGGTGTAAATGAGATACAAGCGTGGGTAAACAATTTTCAAGTAACAAGGATCCTGTGAATCGTGAAAGGAGAATTCTTAAGACTTATTTATATTGGCTATAAATTAGTGATCTCTCTTATCTTTGATTTCACTATTTTACAATAGCAAAGTATTCGAAATTTAAAATATATTTCCTGGTCCGCGTAAAATTAAAACTTTTCTCTATACTTCTCGAAATACACACTTTTTTGTTTATAGACAATATTAAACATGTAATTGCAAATGAGAGAAATCGGAATAAAATTTATAATATAGATTTCTACCATAATTCTATCTCTGTCTCTCTTTCTCTCTCTCTCTCTCTCATTTTCCGTCAGATATTCTGGTCTAACCCTTTTCGCTCTTAACGTGAACTATTGATATCCCGAGATACTAACACTAGCAGAGCTCAAGCTCAACGTGCATGTGACCGGACAAGGCACCATGTGCATTCATTCTATTACAAAAGAAGCTGAACCAGCGTTCATGGCCCGACCCGTCGCGTCTCTAGTACATATATATCTATGTATGTATATATGAACGTACCACGTCGAACCTTCAACCATTTAGACATGAGTTCTCCCTCGAAAAACAGAAATCTCTAATACTCCTTTACATAGTATCACAGTTTGCATTATTTTAGCTAAATCATTACGAAAACACAAAAATGATTAAATAATTGTTCTAATTTTATAATAATTTAAAAAAATACTAATTCCCATATCGTAGAATTTTTATTCATTTGTGTTATCATAAAATTACACAATCGTATTATTTTACATTGTAAAAATATTTAATGTATTTTTGCACTGTGTTCAAAAATGTTTTGTAACATTGGAATGAGTAACCTAACTTCGTCGTTCCTGTTCCTGTTTCAGGTGAGTGGCAGACTGCACCCGCTGTCTCTGCAATGCCAAATAGATGGTCGATGTGCGTATCTGTCGATCGTCAATTTATCGGTTGCGGCGAATCGGATGCTGCACCCGGTGAGTGACGAATCTTCCCTCCCCCTCCCCCTCACCACGGCTACTCCCCGTAGCTCACTTTGACCGATATGCTCCCCAGACCAATCAGTATCCAAGAGTACACAGTATCATCCGTATAAGCCTAGTGTTGTTGTAGTCGTTCCCCCTTTTCTGGTCTCTTTACCTGTAGTTTCTGCTTTGGTGCAGTAGCATGTATAGATAGGGGTTGAAGTATCGTGGGTGGCCAATCAGTCGACGTCCGAGATGTCGTTTACGAAAACTTGATCGAAAATAGAGTCACGGATACCATAGGCGCTACGCAGGTTCGAAACTGAAATACGTAACGAAAAGGCTACAACTATCCGTTAGGGTTATTAATATAGAACATTAGGAGCATCCAACTCTCTCGACGGGCGAGATTGAGTCGATGCAAACTATTAGTTTGTGACGAGCTCACTAAAACTACAATCGTTTTTTATAACACAATGTACAAAATTAATGTTTAAAGCATGTTTTTTTTTACAAGTCTTCTTGTTTTCCTCCGCTTATGTTATCTCTCGAAAATGCGCACTCGATATAGCCTTGCGAGAGAAAAAGAGAGAGAGAAAGAGAGAGTGAGTGAGTAAATGAGTGAATGATTGGGAGTAAGAGGAAAAGTATAAATAAAAATGAGAGGGAAAGTAAAAGATAGAACAATTGCTGTTAATGTTGTTTTTGTTGTTTTTTTCTTTTATTTTGTGCGAAGCAATATGAGAAGACGTTTATATGTTACCAATTCCGCTTTGCTAATGGTAACTTTCGCTCATCTGTTATATGAAAAGACTGTTTTATTTCATTTCGTTATTCATTTTAGGGTTGTTATATTCGGAAACGTATACCGGCGGCAAGCGAGAGATTAATGCTAAAACAAAACGTACTTCTTTCGATTGGTACAAAAAAAGTATACATATATATATACATATATATATATATATATTGATACTCGATAATTGTGTTAATATTGTATAGAAGCATTTACACAATGTGCGTCTGCTTAAGTACCTGCTAAAACGGTCAGGAGTGCGCGGTCTCGAGATGAATATCACTTTTTTAAAGTGAAGAAGGAAAATAATTTGATATTTTCGAAATTTTCTAGAAAGATAAAGAGATAAAAAGAAAGAGAGAGTGAGAGAAAGAGAGAAATTTTGGTTTTTATCAACGTCAATCTGAGAAGAGCACAAGACGAAGATAGATTACGACACACTATTACAATATACGTATCTAGTACACCTAGACGCCTGCTCTAAAGAGATGTGTGGCGTTATCCTATACAAGTGTATAACTCTATTCTAGTTAATGAATGTATACGAATAGTCGCTAAGAGTATGCGAGAGTAAAATACGTAAACGCAGTATTTCTAAGAGATAAATGTAATGTTAATAGTTATTTATTTTGTGGATCTCGGAACAGATATTTCATTGTTCTGCTGTGCTATACGTTATTAATTAGGCATGTAGTTAGGCGTTTAGGGTAGGCGTTTTTACCTACACGTAGGTATTTGGTAGTTTATTTGTGTAAATGTCTCACGTGGCAAGTTCTTTTTTTGTAATATACTAGAATAATTAAATGTCCATAAATTCGTTCGTATTCTACTTGTATGTAATCCGTCAGGAGCGACCAGGGCCGTGCCAGCCTACTGATTATATATCACGGCGTTCTTAAGGTTTTTATCGTTTTGAACGCTATTGTAACATTGAATATTACACATACATTGATTATTATTGATTGCTAAAAAAAAAAAAAAACAATAAATGCGATGTACACTTAATTACACGTCTTGAGCTTTTTTGCATGCGGTCCTGGCCGCAGCAGTCCACCTCGTACCTCATAAGATCCACTTTCCTCGATCCCGTCATATATTAATTCGCGCGATACGATTTAAAGATTGATTCGTGAAGTTATTGATTTTCATTATGTAACGAAGGCTACGATTTGTGTAGCAATATTGACATTTTCTAATTGATAACAGAAACTTTATCTTTATTAAACTTTTTTCAATTTTTATGTTGAAAGGATTATTTCGCGCTGACACGAGCGACATTTTTAACCGGGATCTTTACCAATTCTATATCACGATGCAACGACGTGCACAGCTTTACGATACTTAAAGCACTCGTTAGGTAGCATCATCATAGTAATCGTGGAACCGCCTTAACGGGCGCCACGTTGATCCGGAGTTGAGCTTTCTACGGACAGCCATAAGTCTCGCTACGCTCCGGGATATTAATATGTTATTGCGGAAAGACTCCCTCATGAAAGTCGACAAGGACTGCAAAAATATGTCTCGCGCGTCTCGGCGTCTCCAGGGGTGGCACACACGTTCACAGTGCGGCGGGGTGAACGCTATCGTTCGCTTTTCCTATATACGCGGCGCTAACACGCACAAACACATGCGCACACGGTCACATGTACAGACGGAAGCCCTCGTTACTATCGTACACGTAGCGGGGAGTGGTTGGGGGCAGAATTCAGCAGACGCCATTTGTATTAATGAAGCTCCCGACAATGGTGCACGCCCGATGAATTATGTACCTACGTTCGAACCGAACGAAGGTACATAACCGATCTAGGCGTAAGTTTGCTATTGGTCTCACGCAACACTTCTCCATTCCCTGATCCTTAGTTACCTATAACTTCGTAATCGTTGATTCCTTAATCTAACGAGCAAAGCCGATCCCGCTGTTTTTCGAAAATCACGTTTTCGAGACCGCGTACGTATTTTCTATATCAAAAACAGCTGCAAAACTTTTAATCTCGCTGTGTTGTCGCGGATTATATCGCACGGGTTTATCAATATAACACAGTTTTAAACAAAAAAGAAAATTATACGTTTTTTAGTCGGTGCGAAAAATATAAATTTTTAACAAAATCGGAGGGACATTAGTTGTGCGTAGCTTCAATTACGCGAAAAGACGCAACGCGAGGCATCCATCTCGCCATGGCGCGGATAAAACGACCGCTTTACTTTGGATTACAGGGCGAGCAATTTACAGCAGGCGCAAGAGCACCTGTTCGTTCTTGAGGAGATGGAAAGGTGGGGACGCGCACCAACGCCAGGGGGTAGTCTTTTAAGGGTGTGGGAATAGCGTGCTTTGCAGACGTTGCGGTAATTGAATCCCAGTAAGTCCCTCTATATAGGTGGTATCCACTTAAATGTATAACACTACTCTTTCTCCCACGCCATCTTTCTTTTGCTTCTTAAATCTTTCTACCTCTCCTCCATCTCGTGCAATGATTTTTTTTCTGTTGGCGGCGGATGTTGTATGAAAACTTTTACTCGTTTTGATATAACGACTCTGCCAGTACATAAATATAAATTGAATTATTATTCGTGATTTTTTTTTTAAGAAAATTTACGCGTAGATTTTGCGGTTTTTTGGAATGCGTTTTTTTTTTTATTTTTTATTTTTATTTCCACATAGAAGATATTTTCTGTTGAAAATAAGAAAACAGTTTTTCTATACTATGTGTATTTCTTATACGTGCGCTTTATCAAGAAGACCTTATCTTTTTATTCGAGAAAAAGAAATTAGCAATGGTTTCCGCTCTGTGGAAACTCATTCTGCCGTGCTTCTCGAGGAGTCTACTATCCCCGGCAACGAAATCCTGATGTACGAGCTTCACGTTTCAGCAGCTCCTTGGCTCGGGCCGACTGATATGAATGTGTTAGGTGTAGATGAGCCTAGCGTGCTCCGCCCTCATATAATTACTTCACGCTTCTCTCTCCGTAACCTGGTGCCCTCAGATACTTCCACCCCACCCACTTCTCTCTCTCTTGTCAGTGGTGTTCTAGCGGTGTTTCTATATCGTCGTGCTCTTGCAAGGGTGGTTTGCCCGTAGTTGCATGCACCGCTCGCAAATACCATCGTATCCTGTGCGCTTGGTATAACAAGGGGGTTGGAGGAGGATTCAGTCGGGTTTGAGGGGGTGTTGTGCAAAGGGGAGGTTATTAGGCAACGCAGCACCTCATCCCTCATCCACGTAACCGCGCCGCAGCGTGTATTATGTAACAACACGGAAACGAACTGTGAGGTGGTTGGTTGGCCAAAAGAGAGATAGGGAACGGGTCGGATAGGATAGAGAAAGAGAGACCGCGCGAAAGCCTCGCTGATGTTACTCTTACTGCTGCAAATATTACATGTATTCGTAACGATGCGCTCGTAACTCTCGGTTAGTATCTGTTATTTTCATGAATGCTGAATTATTTTCGATTTGAGCACAAATCACGTTTTTATGTTTTTTTTTCCTTTTTCAGAAAGACTATGGTTATAAAATTCGCTTATAGAAAGAAAGAATAGATATATAAATATTTCACAAAATTGAATCTTCTGTGTCAATTATATAACTCGCCATTGTCTCTCTTATCTAATTAAATTGCAAATATATTTGCAACAGTTTTACAGGTTTTATTACAATAAGATATTTCTTTAGATAGTTTCGCCGTGAATCTCCCTCCCCGCAATATATGAATCCAAAACTTTAATAATGGCTGCTAAGTTCGGAACACATACATCTCGTAGTATTATCAGAAATCTTAATTTACAATTGAGTTCTAGCGGTTTAACGGACATTTTGCGGCCAATATAATGTCTAATAATTCTAATAATTCGCCGGTTTAGAGATGAATGGTGGGAGGGAAGGGTGGCGGCGCATAGGGTGAGAACGTTCCCTGGAGCTGTGCCCGGGAAGGTAGGGAACCGAAACTGAGATGAGACGAGCGAAGAGAGAGAGAGAAGAAGGACACGAAGAGAAGGAGGTATAGAAGCGAGGGAGAGGAGAAGAAGGAACAGGTCGAACGAGGGTATGGGTCGAGGAAATGGAGGGAAGGCCAATTAGAGGGCGGGAAGATTTATCTGCGGGCGACGGGTGTGCGGATAGTAAGGGGTAGGTTGGTCTCTTCTGCCTAGTGCACTTGTATTATTTCTTGGTTGGACAACCCCGTTCACAAGACAACGGTAACGTCCAGCTGTTATTGGCTGTTCCTGATCCTTTATGAATTAGTTGTTAATTTCACAAATTTTACATATATCGCGAGATAATGTATTATTTTAATTTTTTATATGTTGCGCACGTATTTTTTATACATATTTTTTACAAAAATTTTTTTATACAAATACAATCCACATCTTTTCATAAAATGTTTTTCTGCAGTACTTTAATATTTTTTAAACAAAATATAGGATTTAAAAAATATATATATATTAGAATACTTTTTATCTCTTTGTTTTACAAAATAATTTTTCTAAAATAGTATTTATTTCTGAAAATTTTTGCTGACATAAAAATTTATATTACACAATACGTTGTAGAACGTGTGAATTGTAAATAAATAGTAATCTAGAAATTAAAGTTATCGCGAATTTTTTCACTAGAGGAGTTTTTAACATACAAACTGCACAAAATGATATTTTTTGGCAAAGCTGTGTGTGTGTGTGTGCGAGTTTAAATTATTTTAATAAGAAACTTCACGTGACATCTTAAGTGTCTGGATGATGAGATCAAAGAGTTTCCTAGGCGATGTCAGCTTCTTTCAGTATTTACATGGAAAACACCGCCCACTGGTAAATATATGAGAGACAATTTTATCTCGGTGGATGGTACTTGGAAGCGACGTCGCGCGCGTCGCGATGTTTTTATAGATCGTTCAAAATTAGAAACGCGAACTTGACGAAAAAGAATTAAATAAAAAAGAGATAGACTATAAGAAAGAGACTATAATAATAGTTTATTTATTATAAAGTAATTTTTTTCTCTCTTTCTCTCTCTCTTCTTTTTTTTACATAATATGAATATTATTATATATAAAATGCTCTGTTTATATTTTTTTGAATTATTTTAAAAATATATGTTGATTATATAACAAACATTAATAGTGAAGAATATTCTTTGATTTTTTCGAGAAATACAAACACTGAAATTTTTTAACGAATTTTACTGGCATTTTTGAATAGACAAATATTAGAGCTAAACGCAATGTAACACGAGTTAATTTAGAGGTTTTATTACAAAAACGTGTGACTTTCGTAGATTTCGTGATACCTGTTTCTCATTCAAGTTTACCGCAAAATCCTTGAAGTTCATAAAGTCTAAGAAGAAATGCGGAGAAAAGAAGAAATGGGATCTTTGAGAATGTAACAATCTATGACTAGCTAAAAATATTTGCGGAAGCATGACATCGTCGTCACGCATTAAGAACCCGGGTGTTCTTGTGTAAAAAAAACGAGGCTACATTGATTTTTGAAACTCCGAAGGGGAAATAGTCCGCGCTGTCAAGGTTGTGCCGCTTTTAACATAACTCTGAAACGAACCGTGGATCTCGTAAATCTAAGACTACGTAGGAGATTGTGTCGGCTTATTTTATGCGATACAAGTGCTTTCTTCTTTCTCCCAAAAAAAACTGCTGTTACTTCCTTGGGCTGGCTAAGCTACAAAAGAAAGACAAGATCAGAGAATTCGAATAAAAAAACTTGAATTTTTATGTTCAGTAAATTATAATACGTATATATATATATATATGTTGCAATAAAATATTTCTTATACGGCTAAGAAATTATAAGATGGCGCGATGATATAAAATGGCAGATGGGGCGTCATTCTTGCTCTAAACTCGCAAGGGTGCAAGAACAAAAATAAATGGAATTCATTCACCCTCAGGATAGGAAACAGAGAAGTAGCTGCAATTGTGAAACAAAAGGCATGATAATTGTATTCTCTCCCCCGGGGAGTAAGGAAGGGTGCGCATAAGAGGGATGGGAGGCGTAGCGGGAGTTCATATTAAAGCGCGAAGAAACGTCACGTTAATTTGTAATCGCTTATGCGGTTGGCTGATAGCCGCGCCTCTATTGAGTGGTTTCAAGTCACGGCAAAGGGCCGGTCTACTACTGCTAACCAAAATTCTCTGTAGGGGAGAGACCATGATGGTTATGCAGATCAACTGTAGGGTGGTGCGGTGGCTGACAGCAGTATAATAACTTGCCCCCAGCATGGCATCGTTTTGAAATAACGTTGAAATAAAGCATAACCCTTTCCTCTCTTCTCTCCCTCCCTCCCCCTCTCTCTCTCTCTCTCTCTCTCTCTCTGTCTCTCTTTCTCTCTCCGTTCGTCCGTCCGTCCGTTTCGCAGATGAAATTATTCGCGCAACTGCTGTGCCGGACTGTGACGAAAACTGCGACTATTCTCTGAACTGCAAAATCGCTTATAGCAATATTCGCAACGAAAATAACTTCGCGCAAATTTTCACGCGGTAACGGATTTTATTTATTCGAGAGATATATTGCTTTGTAGCTGTGAAAAGCGCGCATTTTTATTTATTTTTTTATTTTTATTACGGAAGCCTAGAAAGTAGAAAGTTTCAATTTGCGAATAAATGGCAGTTTGCCAAAGGAGAAAGGAGAAATGTTCGTTTGGTGAGTTTCGAGTTAGATTTCCGTGTCTGGTGAAGGGAAGCGATAGGGGGTGGAAGGGAGGAAGGGAGGAAGGGAGGGAAGGGAGCGAGAGATAGAAAGTCAACTGGCAACAGCGTGCACGTGATGTATCGCAGCATCGAGCATTCGAGCATTGGCCGAAGAAGAAAAAGATCGAGAAGCGAAAGAAGTTAAAGTAGAGGACGGTGAACCGGGGAACGGGACACGGATACGGGGACGACGAGCAGGGTAGGATGGTCGAGTCGATCCCGGGGAAGGGGGAGGCAGCTACTTGGGCCGCCGACGAGGAAGGAGTAAAATAAGGGGTTGCTCGGCGCCGCCGCCCCATGCTTGGCTTGCAAACCGACTTCCGTCCTCTGCGCGCGAGTATTCAGACGCCGGCGGCGTTTTTACCAGAGAATCCGTAGCCCGGGCGAAAAAAGAAGCGAAATATATAGAGCGCGCGCGCGCGCGCGCGCCTCCGCCGCGCTCTAGCATCGGGTCTTTGGGCTTGGCTAGAGCCAGCCAGCTATCACAGCCTCGTTCTGTATACGCTCGTACGCGACGGGACGGAGAGTCTATAATATATCTCCCGCCTTATCTGCCGCACGCTGTTTACTGCCCGATAGACTCCGCAGATAGGAGAAACCCTGTATCACCGCCCCGCGAGAGAGCCGAGTCACTTACTTTTATATATGTTGTTACTTACGTCAGTGAGAGCACGCGGGAAGGAATCCGTGAGACAAGTTGGAAAATACTGATGGCCGGAGTGAGATACGGGCGAGGACCGTCGCCGTCGCGGCTACGGTCTTTGTGGGAGTCGATCGTCTCCCCGTCATATGAAAAATGATGATTTAGCCAAATTTTATGCACATACGCGGTGCATGTATTATACTGTTTACATTGTATGTTCTTCTGTAATTCCTACGCACATCCGTAAATGAACGAACATTTGATAAATTCACGCAAAATATTTTCTCAACACACGTTTCGATGTTTAATCCGCACACGCTTCTTATAGCTCCCTTGTGCTCAATAAACTATTTCTGTCCACGTGAATGGATATCACTCATTTCGAACTATTATTCATTATTTATGAGTTCTATTAAATCGCATTTCCGATATTTTTCAAATTTATTAAGAATTTAATGCTGGATTGAATTTCGGTAAGCGGCAGTTAATCACCCGCTGTCCCAGTCTCCAAAGTTTCGCCGTTAATCTCCTCGGCTTTTCGACCGATACGATTCAGCGTTTTCTCGTGGCGCGCAATGTAACGAGAGACATACGAGATTACAGCACGTCTGGACTATCGCAAATAAAGAGAACGACGCTTCAAACATCGTGTATACTCACGGAGTAGGTATCAAAGATACACAACGAGGGAGGACAAGCGTTTGTCCTCGCAAACGGAACTTTCTTCGTTCCGGCTGCTGATTGACGAGCCAAGTTTCTCGTTCCTTGAATTTGGGTCGGGATACACCTCTTCTTTCTTTTCATTTCCTTTCTTCTTTGCCGGTTTCTCTTGCTCGGTTTCCCATCCCCATCCTCCTTCGCTCCGCGTTGTGGCTTCCGAAGCGAGCTCTGACGCAGGGCCCTCGGTAATTTCGTGGCAAGTTTTTCTCGCTGGACGTATCGTTCGAAACCTCATGAAAGTTTGATGACGAAAGCAGAAGTTAAGAAACTACGTCGTACTGTTTGGAGGTGTACCGGTGCCACGTTTCCGCACAACGTGAAGTGACTCGACTTAGTAAGAAGTCCTCTTCGCGTTGGTGAATAACTTATTTGTGCAAAAAGAAATGGCGCATTTTTTATTTTGCCGAGATATATAAGTCGTTGGCGAAACATTTTGCGGACATGAGATAACAAACGTCGAGTTAAGAATGGGAATCTGGTGATAATGCGTATGCGCGCCTCGTTTTATCGTATTTTTTTGAAATACATATGGAATTAAAAAGTTTTACGATAAATCTCTCGATATCGCGGCAGGAGTTCGCGAGATGAATTAAATCGAAATTCGAAAGCCATCTCCGCGAGAGACAACCACCATACTTGGTACGTGGGGAGAAAGAGACAGGCATTAGGGTGAGAAGGGAGACCTTTGAATCGCGTTTCGTTCTCCTCCCCGTTCTCACCGGAAAGGCCACTCGGAGCAGCTGTTATCCCACCGTCTCGATTGTACTTTGTTAAACTATCGAGGGGGATACAAGTCGAAGTAAGAGACGGAGAGAAAGTGAGATTTTTCCCATCTTAAAACACATTCCTGCCCTTTTAATTGTCGACTGCTCGAAGATAAGTTCAGTATTAGCCGAGCATGCGGTCAAAGTTGTTGTTAGTGCATTTAGTGATTTTCTTCCTCTGCACATTTAGTTTGATTTTCTTGCAATCCGTCAACCTTTTAGACATTGAATTTTGTGTTCTTTTTTTGTAATGTAATAGGATAAATTGTGTTTTTTTTTTATAAGCGATATGTGATTTTTGTTGAACATCTTGCAGTAGACTAGTGCAGAATTTGAGAGTTCGAAATGCAAGAAATAAATAGAAGAACGAACTCGCGGTGCGCTGATGACGCGGGAAGTTTTTTTCTTTTCTCTGAGCTAACGCGCTGCCCTCCGTATTTACAGAATGGCGCCAAGGAATTCCGGACTTCCGTCATTTATGAATCACCACCCCCCATTGGCGCAGTGTGTAACAACTTCCAGCTTCCAGAATTAAATTCTATTAATTATTAATTTTATTTTTAACATACACAACCGGAGAAATAGTTGTTGTAAGTATATGTCCGTCTCAGTGCGTTGAAGTGGAAGAAAAATATCTGACTGATAAAAATATAGATATGTTCGCCGTTACATAAATCAATAAACAATTGTTACAGTAAAGCAAAGGTGAAATTTAATTGTAAACAAATGCCACATTTAAAAACTCGTTTTGTTTTTTTTTTTTTATTTCTATCGCTGCATCCTCTTATAATAGAAATCGTTTTTCAACTTTGTTAATAACAACGCGTCTTGACTCGATAAAAAATAGATTGCGAATATCTTGAAATATGATAATAAATGTGAAATATCATGAGCACCGCAGAAAATGCCCGGGTAGCTTGCTATCCCTCATCGTACAAAGCCTTCGATAAGGCCGCTATTGGAATCTCGATAGAGCAGGTGGAACGAGCGGAGCGTAGGGGAGGTGAGGTTGCGAGCTTCGGAGATCGGATTTGAACCGTCTCGAGGGAGAAAGGCGAATAGGGACCCTCAGGATATGAGGAGCAGAAAAGAAGGAAGAATTTTGACGGTGTTCGTGCGGCGTTTCGGCACGTCTGTGTGCATTCGACGCGCGTATCCGCGCGTGGGTGTCTTGGTACATCGGGGATAAAATGTAGATGGATGAGCCATAGATTTATACCAATCCCCGTAATATCGTATCTACGCGGAGCAGAAGAGAGGGGATAGCGCGAGAGAGGACGAAGGGTGAAGAGTAGTTAGAGGGGTCTGTCAACGCTACGCCATGATGCATTGCGATCAGCTGCTGATAGCACGCCAAAGATTTATTAAAGAGCTATTTACGGTCTGTTTCTGCCGCGAATGCCTATGGTTAACACGGATGAAAAAGAAGTGCGCGATCAATGTAGCTTCAAGATGGCGCAACTTTTTATCTAGCCGTAATATACATTGTTACGACAGTCAGTTTATGAAAAAATTCTCATAAAACTGTTTTCAAATTTGTATTGTTTACATGCGAGTCTGAAGTTTATTAAAACAGTTGTGACGCCTGTTATTACATTGTGATGGTGAAATATGCCATTGCTAAACGTATAACACGAAGCATCGTAAACGATCCAGTATCCTTTCGCTTCACGTATCGCGGAAAGAGTTAGGAAGTCATTGAAAAAGAGAGGTTTTGTCAGAATACAGGATATACCGGCGAGGATTCGGTCGGAATTGTGATGAGGTGGTGGAGGGGTAAAGAGACGGAGGAGAGGGAGAAAGTTAGGGTAGGGATGGAAGCAGATATATATCCACGGCAATGCGTTACGGGTTCAGCTAAATCCGCCATGATGAATGTGTTGGCGGGAATAAATCCGCAATGCACACCCCCACCGCCTTCATCCTCCGCTGTGCCACCTCCCCCTGCTCCCGCCGCGCCACTTCTCTTGCTCACCCCCTCGTACCCCCTTCGCGCCATCTTTCCCGCCCCTTAACGACTCGTTCTCATACACTCTCGGAACGCATCTCTCTCTCTTGCGCGATTTCAACTTTGTTTGCCATCCTCTTCTTTGTCTACTTCCCGTTCCTTTCTTCGCTATTCGAGATGCATCTTCTCATTGCTGCAACTGCAAGCGTTACCTCCTACAGCGATTTTATGATAAAGCCATGCAAACTGAACTTTTTTTGTGAACTTTTATATACATCATTGTTTTGAGTAAGTAAATATTTCAGTCTAATTATTGATATGTTAAACAAGAGCAAGATATATAATATTAATTAATTTTTAATGAGTAAATCTAACAATTTTCAAGTTTTTCGTGCCATCTCGTATATTTTCAAATTTTGTTATTTGCGAACTATTGTTTTGAGCTGAAAACAAGAGTTTATATACTAAATTGTCAGAATTACAGGAGTTTTTTATTGCAATTGTGTTGATAGAAAAATTTCATGCAATTATCTAGTCAGGTGGTTTGTTAATTTCCAGTTTTGCGTCTAAGATTTTTTTCGCTAAAAATTGTGATATCAGAACGTGGCGCTATGTCATGCATCATGACGTTCATGATGAAGTTGTATAGCATCGTTGAATGTAGCGCATGCGTGGCGACGCACGTGACCACGTACACACGAGCAGAATGCGCCTGATCACGCTCTTCGAACGCCGACGTTTTATTTATATATGTCTGCGCGGGGCAGGTAGACATTTATTAGGATTTATCGATCGTATTATTTCACGCCCACCGTACCTTTTTGCGCTCGCTTTTAGTACAAGACGCAATAAGTGCGACATGATAGAAGAAGTGTAAATCAGAGTATCAATGTGTTGAATAAGCATAAGACGGTAGCTGGCGCATAGGAGGTTACCGATGGCGTGAAGTATAAATCTCGAGTAATAATTGAAATATTGCAGGATTAAAGCAGGATAGGTATACAGGGTCCTGAAAAATAAAAGATAAGAGAAAGAAAGAGAAAGAAAGAGAGAGAGAGTTGCTGAACTCTAACGAATAACTTCTCCCTCGAGCATTTGTCTTAATGGGTATCTTCATCGACTTACATTGATGTATTTACATTATACAAGAATTTATTTTTGCACCGAGATACCGTACTCGCGGTATCGTGTCACAGAGTCATAGACCGTCTCGGAAGAAATATTATGATCTATAAACCATTCGATTCGTTAGTAGCAAATTATTAAAAAATCCTCTGTTGGAATGTAATTTTTTTTTATTTTTTTTTAAAGAACGCGATTGAACCACATATGCGCGCGCACAACAAGTAGGCTTATTTAAAGCAAGTTCAGAGAAAGCAGCAGGAGATGGTCCAGAAGAAGGAGAAGGAGAGAAGCGGAGGAGCAGGAGGAGGAGGAGGAGGAGGAGGAGAAGGAGGAGGAGGAGGAGGGAAAGCAGGAGACTCAAGCTCAGACACACCGGTCGGGTTATTTATTGTAACGAGGACTTATGGCGACAGATTTAGGAATTAGGGTATCGCAGCATGCCCGGCCCCTAGCAAGGGTTTCCATGGAGAACCCGTGCGATACAAACACGTAGGTGTATTCCACAGCATACAAATACGACGTCCTAGGGCATCCTACCCGTGAGCACGTATGGACCCACGTGATACCGCAATAATCCACGAGGATTATCCTTCGTGTTCAAGCGAGCAGGCGGCGAGTGAGGGACTATCTGGCCGCCGAACTGGCCGAATATTCGCATCGCCGGCGGATACTGGCCGGGAAATCTGGTCTGGGAAATATTCACGATATTTCAGTACGTGTGTTCTGCGCAAGTATCCTTTTTTTTTTCAACTACTGTACAAGCGAACAACGACTATTTCCCATCAAAATACGAGTGCCAGTCGAGAAACCAAAAACTCGACGCCACGCCAGATAGTCTTTGTTAATCCCGTCGGGATTTAACCTTTTCAGAGAAAGTTTAATACAAAGTTTTAAATCAGATAACTGTGAAATATATAGCCTTGTGAGAATTGTAAATCAACACTTGTCCCGTCGGAAAGTTAAACTGATACAATTTTGTGCCCGCGCGCGAGAACATCGAGAAGGTGAGAGATGAGATTATAGGGAATAAACTTTTGTTATATCCTCATTACAGGCAAACAATCTCAAAATGTAGAGAGATGTGACGTGTCTCTGTTCTTAAAAGTTTCTTATAAATTATCGCTTAATGCACGCCAGCAACGGTCGAAGTCAAATAATTGATTTATATACACGGCGTAAATAATATAAAGAGGGTCTACGTGATCCATGCCAAATTAAACCGCGACATTGCTTCTCGGACGTGTCATGACTCATCCAGTCGGAGAAACTGCGAGGTGGTGATGGCGTTGGTACAAGAACGCGTTGAACGAAGGGAGGGAATAAGAGTGGAGAGAAGAAGGCGAAAACCGCAGGCAGAACACCGCGAGTCTTAGGCGAGAGCTGCATGCGGGATGAGTAGAGAGGATAAATAACTGACTGCAATAAGCCTGCGTGAAATTATGAATCCCTGTCAGCCGGGGTCTCTCGTCTCTTACGTCGTGCATCTCCGGACCAACCCTCTCGCTTATTTTTTTATTTTTTTTTTTTTTTTTTTTAAGCAATTTTCCCGACCAGTGATTATTGTTCCGCGAATTAAAAGTTAGTTCACTTTTTTTTTTTTTTTTTTTTTTTTTTTTGGAGAAGGAGAAGCGCGCGCGTGGGCGATGGCGTAAAAACGGGGACAGGGAGGATTATGGTGCGCGCGTCACGTGCACGAAGCGCCATCAAATAATGAGTTCCGGAGAATGCGGTAGATTTTAAATCCCGCGAGAAGTTCAGCAAACCCGAGGTGATCGCATAAATAGATTTGTTAATGTCACCATTTTTTTTTTCACACGGATATATTTAATCCTCATGATTCCTCTCATTATTTAAATTCATTACTGAGTATCGATACACAATTGCGCTTTGACGATTTGATGAAATTTATAACGCGAGATTTAAAACAGCGCGGAAACAGATACGCCGCAACAATACAAAGTTTCCCGCGTATACAACAAACGCGCGTTCGGGTCACGCGACATGGACGCTAGGGCATAAGACTGATTTATACAAGTCTCGCAGGATCAACAACCCGGGAACTGTTTAGCCGATGCATCTCATATTTATTTATTGGTGGCTGGAGTAGTCGTAGTCGCGTGATTCTGGCGAGTGCATCCAGCCGGGAGGCAACGCCTACCAACCCGCCGGCAGTCGACGTGTACATTTCCTTTTGCTCCTTTTTCAAGGCTGTGCGATTCCAACGCGGCAGCCTGAATCGAGATAGGGAACCGCGGAACCGGCGGGAACAGTTGCGAGACGAGACGGCGGTGGAAGCAAGGGAATAGGAGTAAGGGCGGAAGTGACGCCGGCGCCTCGACGGAGCCGAGGCAGGGCGCCGGTGCGCTCCGATGCCTTTCTATCGCGCTCTCCTCTTTCTGGCAGCACTATGTCTCCGTTACGTCATCTCCTCAATTCGCTTTTCTCTCGCGCCTCCCGTTTTGACTCTCCCTCCCGTAGAGACTAGAAGTATTTCCGTACACGAAGAACGGATGTATTAAATGTGAAAACGATTGCAAATTCGATCGGAGTCTCGTTCGTGATAATTCTCTTATATATTATGAATTTGTTAAAAAAAAAAATACGTTACTTTTGAGATAGATTCAAATATCGAAAATATATCTTTGTTTTATAAATATCGCTTTTAACAATATGTTGAAAAATTTTGACAAAAGCAAAAGAACAAATTAACGAAATCTAATAATCTTCTTCCTCGCGGCGAATAATAAATTGTTACCGACATCACGATGCACTAAAAGCGTTCGTGATTGTGATTTCTCGACTCGATACGCGTTTTCGAACGCGTGCTCGCACCAAGGCGCCTCTTTATTATGTGCGGTCTGTCGTTGATTGTGACTTCGATTATCGATTGTCGCATCGACGCGACGTAAAATATATTGAGAGGATGATGCAACGATTAAAAAGAAATCTTTTTTTTTTTGAAGGTAAATCACAATTATGTACGCGAAGACAAAGAGAAAGAAAATACACTACGCTATTTATTTTCCCACAAATTGCGTTTTTATGTGCATTTGCAGTAATTGAATTCTACAACTTTGTTCTACATGTTTTACGACTGTGGGATCTCTTTGCAATTGCTCACCGAGCTGGAATGCCATTCCTGCACGTGACCCATCTCTCTCTCTCTCTCTCTATATATACCTGCCCGCGCGTCGGCGCGTATGGCAGTCACGAACTCTTCACGCATAGCACGCAGTTAGAAGTCACCTCGTGCAAAGACGGCAAACCGCGCCGTATCGATACGAGCGTCATTCGTGTACTTACACGAAGTCCGTGGCGCGGATCTTCTCTGCTCCCTCACCTTCCACATCGCGTCGTTTGTACCGTTTGACGTATGGAAGATTAACTACGGGCACGTAGCCTCATCTGTCTATCTCACAGCGTGTAATCACGTGTACGCGACTAAGTGCATCGCAAGAGCAATCAGCGCGCCGGCCGCCCGACTCAGCTTTGATTAATTGAATCCGCCTTAAGAGACGTGGGCATACTTGTCGGCACGCACGCATATTTACCCGCGCGCGATGATGGAAACGAAAAGTCCTCGCGAACGGTGACATATACCCATCTCACATCGATATCTCGTATTTATTTAAGCACCGACCACAGTCTGAAAATCGGTAATTGAATCGGCAGTTGATAATTTTCGGCGATATAAGCGGACCGGGACATATAATTCTCTCTTGCATATAATTTGTCTGAGTCAAAGTAACCAGATTACACTTTTATTAATGACACTTAGTAATACAATAATAAATAACGCGCATAATGTGGGCAAATATAACTCACTATTCTCATTAAGCTTCAGCATGAACGATCGTCAATTAATAATCATTAAATAAATTCGTTAACATTGTGAGCGCGATTTCACACGCTTTCATCCCGAAAAGTACGTGTAAACATGTGAAGCGCGTAGGATCTACATAGATTATTACAATTCACTTATTATCGTAATAATTCCCAACTCACTTTATTAGACATAAAGCATAAAGAGTTTCAAAAAGCTGCTAAAACATTCCGCGGTGCGATAACATTAGCTTTGTAACGAATGTTTGTTAGCCGAATCGTTTGTCCCTTTCCCCTCCCCCAATCACATTACACGGCTGGCCCGGTTCGCCCAGTAATTAACAGGTAATTATTTATAATGGAACAATGGAATTTAAATTAATAGTTTAGTTTCATTAATAACTGCGCGTAATTTCAGCCCCGTGTGTGTCAGTGCTAAATAAAATATATGAACCGGTGAGGCCGACGCCGCATTACGGTCTGGTAATGTGCGTGCTGCATCACAAAACAGCGCCTCCGCCTCACCTCCGACCACCTCCAGCCATCTCTCCACGCGCGAGCCCGTCGCGGCCCTGCCGACCTCCGCACCCCGACGCGCGCACACACCCCGCTAGAATATAACCACTCTACGTCACGTCTGTTATAAACGCGTAAACACGTGCTGGTGCCCCTGGAACCCCTTGTCCACTATCAAGTAAATAATGGCGCATTAAGCTTTTTCATTCGTATTTGAGAATACATGTGTCGGACGCGCGATGCAACGCGCGTGCCGACATATGCACGTGTGCGCGTGTGAGGAATCGCCGTGATGCGCTCACGTGACCGAACTCCCCCGTGTGAATTGCGCGCGCGGCAGCAGGTTGTCTGAAACCGCGCGCGTGAAAGAAGATACACAATAGATCTATAGATCCGTCTCAGCGCGTGGAAAAATTAACCGCATAATTATTGCTCGCCTCTGTTTAGATACGCTTTAACAAGGGGTTGCAAACACAACAGCAAAATATATGTATAGAGCGGGAACGTTCTTAGGCGTTTTAAATTCTGTTTCTCTCAACTATTGAATGCTGCCATACCAGTCGCTGAAAACTAACTCAAAAGACTGTCATTTATTTTAAACTCCAGGTGACTTGTCAATCGATAGAGAATTGAAGTACCGGGCAAACCCGAGATCCTTTGAAAGATGGCAAATGGATATTAATGATTCCGTCGTATTTCTGTTACAACTGTTGACGTTAGGATATTGTTGTGGTATATGCAACGTTGCAATTGTAGATAACTTTAACAGACATACACACACACTATTAGTGGTAATTAAATTTTGTTACGCCGCGCCGTTGTGCCTGGTTAAGAATGTGGATCGCTTGCGCGTGGCTGGATCTTATATAAAGCGCTAATGCATTATCCTGACTATGCCGAAAGAGGCTTGCCTGGATACGGTGCATGCAAGCTCGCAGACCGGAATGGAGTCGTAGGATAGCAATTTCGACCGAGCAGTAATAAAGCACGTCTGCGCGCCGAAATCCTGATGAATGGCCGCGCTTAGGCTTGAAATGGAGAAGCGACGAGCCCTCGCACTTACTCATTCTGCTGTACTCTCTTCTCTGATGTCTTCTCTCTCTCTCTTTCTCTCTTGCGCAATATATATGTGTATAACACATATATGCATATTCGGTCTTACTACTTTTGTACAGTTTTATAATTGGATTTTGCGCAGCTTCTCTTGCTAATTTATGTATTTAAATAGGAAAACCGATATCGTTGCACAACTTCAACTGCGTTTTGATGATTACGTAATTGTTTTTTTATCTTTCTGTTGCAAGAAATTTGTCATTTTACATATTTTAAATCGCGTAATTTAAAATAAAATAAAATGAAATTAATAATAAATTTAACGTTTCTTTGAACATCGGACTCTGCTATTATATTTATATTTACTGTATATTATTGACTTTACCATTGAAAATACGGATTATACGGAAGAGGAAGTGGAAACATTGTTCGACGAAGGTGGATGGTATTGGGCGCTGAAGCTCAATAAATCTGCTCATCTCGAATTGAGAATGTAAAATATATGCAGTTCGTGTCTGCGAGGACGCGCGCGGAAATTTATCAGTACCATGCTTTCGATGGGCAGGTACTGGCTCTAATTTATTCGTTCGCGCGCGTTTTGTGGTCTCGATAGCGCTTACTATTGGTTATTTTACCGAAGCAGTAGTAGAAATTATTATTGTAGTTTTAATAATATTTTTGAATGTATTGTATCAGATTACATACATCGTTCGATTTCTTTACTGTGCCACATATGGCGCAACCTTGTTATTCAACGAAGTTCGTATGTGACACACATTTGCGATACGCGCGCGCCATATTGATTCAACGAAAGATCAAACCACGAAAATTTAAGTATCGTTCACGCAAAATATTCTTGATG
This sequence comes from Pseudomyrmex gracilis, assembly GCF_002006095.1. Taxonomy (NCBI): domain Eukaryota; kingdom Metazoa; phylum Arthropoda; class Insecta; order Hymenoptera; family Formicidae; genus Pseudomyrmex; species Pseudomyrmex gracilis. The sequence continues at coordinate 597,630 of NW_018020622.1, read as the reverse complement.
TTTTGATACAATGATGAGATAATCAAGTGGGAATAATGTCATTGACTGTATTTTCGAGATTTTCGCATATAAGATCCATTAGGATACACTCTACAGTAAGTTCACCTGGAGGTTACACGCAGCAGCTAGTACCTATAGCGGCAACTTCTGGGCCTCTAAATCAGCCTCTGTGTCGTGATTCATGGAGGGCAACCTTTTGCCCCTTTCTCCGCTCACTCCTCTCTCGAGCACCCTTACCCCTCTACCCCTTCTGTGTTTCCTCCTTACTCCACCCGCTTTCCTCGTCCTCTTACGACTCCTTCGGCAGTGACCTCGTGGACGACCCTTTTACCACCGTGCTCCTATACCTCTCTCAGCCACCACCAATGCTCCAAAGATTTTAAGTCTTACACTCTTTTTTTCTGCGTTTCCGAATTTCCAATACTTTTTAATTAAGGTCCGGAATTAATCAACCACTTGCTCACTTGTGTTTGGATTCTCACAGAAAATTTTAAATCACAGAATAATATTAAATATTAAAGTAAAAGATCTTAATATTGAAGAATTATATTATCATATACTGATATATTATAACTATAATATAATTATATTAAAATTATATTTGTATTTATTAGTCTATTGTGATTTTTATGATTTACATTTGCAAATTTTCGCACAAAATTTGTTGCACAAAACCGCGCTTATTACAATTTGCCGCAATTTAAAACTGAAAATGACAACATATTTCTATATAGAATGAGCGTTTGATAATAGACACGAAATATCGGAAGAACAGCAGGTCGTGCACCTTCATAAAATATGCCACTTCGTGAAATCCCACGAGATATCTGTAGAAGAAGGCTATTTTCAAGCTCATTGAATAGACAGCCATGATTCTATGACCACAGAGCGTGCCAACTCCATTGTAGCGCTCTTCACCATTTCAGTCCCTTATTCTCTTTTCTACTGAACGTACTCATATATTTTAGCACGGGGGTTTCGGGCTCTAAGGCCTGTACAATCAAATGACAATGACATCTATTGCAACCCTTTTACATAATGTCAAAAAATCAACTGTTCTTCCGATTTTACAACTTTTTTCCGTTGCGTTCTGCTTTTTGAGAGTTTTTTAGTAATAGGTTTTTATCGGTGTTTTTCTTTACCTTATCGGAGATTTATGAATTTTCCCGACTATTCAAAAATAAACGTAATTCATTCTCGCGTCGACTTTAAATTAGACTGTGTTGTACCACAACTATCCTTATTTATTTTATTTTTCATAGTTATATATTCATTGCGACATACGTACGGCTGAGATAATCCAATTTCAAGAGCCGCTTGATTTATAGCGCGAGATAAGAATTTCTCTTTATCGGAAATTATCGTATCATTGCGAACATATCTTTCCGGCATTACGTACAGTGAAGATGCATTACGTGATGGATGTGACGGAAACACGAGAGTAGTTTCTAATTAATGGGCCTGAGCTTCACTTGGGGGGAAGCAAACTCAATTATTGTCGATATCGCTAAGGTGTAGAACGAATTCAACCCAGAGTCCGTTCGGACTTGTATCTCATTGGTGTGTGCATAAGCGAACATGTGCGCGAGTATATGTCATTTGAGTGTGCGTTCGCACGCACTCGTGTATGTTATACACGTATATACGGCTGGAAATACGTAAGGAAGCAGGGCATGAGCAATGGCTGGCAGCGTTCCGTAATAATGTTGTCTTCGTCGGCTCGTTTTATTTGCCCGCGGCACAAGAATGTAGCCTACAGTCCAGCTCAAAATTCATACCTGAGTTGCGCAACGCGATTGGTCCGTCCCGGAATATTTTGTGAAGTCGCACGACTTCTTTGCGAAGAACGATGGAATTCAAGGACGCTGAGATACCTGAATTTTATGTCTTGGTATATGAAAAATGCATATTCACGCATATTCACACGAGCGAAAACAACATACTGTTTGCGTGTTTTATTCAACACAAGGCAAATAAAATGTTAATAAATATTGATGATGCAATGTCATGTACACGTAAAATGTCGAAAATAATCTCGGCAAAAATATTCAAGTATCATTTTACTATATAAACTATTACCTTTACGGAATTTAATGGTTTTATTTTACGCTTTTAAAAGATGAGCCAACATTTAAATATGAAATAGACGCATAAAAATGCATATCAGGCAATCGAAAGCGCAACAAACGTAGCTTATATGAAGGATAACAATGAGAATTGGCTCTTGCAAAACCATTAGGCGATGTATCAGACGGGACGAGGGGAGATATAGGCACGGAGGAAAACGAAAAGTAGGGACGCGGCAAAAGTGGGATGGGCAAGTAGCTGATATCGTTACTGTATTTCCAGAACGGGCAAGAAACGCAAGGAAACGAGCAAGCAGATAAAGTGGAAAAATCGTCACCATTCCTTTCGTCTCCTTTCGAGTCGCCGGGTGGATGTAAGGTGGCCGGGTGGAGTAGCACCCACCGAAAAAGTATAAATTTCTTTAATGGTGCTAATAATTTCATATCGCATAATTTACTTACTGCGAAACGTAACGCCAGTAGCTACCAGAGGCATTAACGAGGAGCCTAATATTTATGTTGGTACTCGGTCCTCCGCCACCCAGATAACACCCTTGCTTTCAACCCCCTCTCCAAGCCCCGCGCCATCCCCTCGGGCGAGCTCTGCCTTCTTGTACCGCCGGAAAGTCTCTCTCCCTCGGTTGGTTCGCGCGCGACGCTTCTTCGCATCTCTCCGTAACTAGATAAAAAAAAAAAGGAAGGTGCTCCCTTTTCCTTCTCGAGATAAGTAGAACCTGCCACGGCTTGCTGGGTTCCACGATCGACTAAGGACAAAGGAGGAGAGCAACGGACGGAGTGTCCGTGATTTAAAGCACGCTTCTTACCGGGGAAAGGTTCAACCCCCCATCTTGATATCAGAAATGGCGTTGTGTAAACCTAACTCCGCGTTAATTTGTTCGGGGTTGTTGTGCGTAAAGAGATGTAAAAAATATTAACAAATCATCGTCGTGTGTACTCGGCGTCATATGCAACACGTGCGTCAAGTTCTTGAATATCTTTCAATCGTAATTGATATTCTACAATCCTTTAATTACTCGGGTTTATCACTGATAAGAAACCGGTCTGTGAGACTATCGCTTTTAGTAAACCCGCAGAGCTATTTGCAGCGTTAATATTTTTCTCGCTAAATTTCGGTTCTTCTGCAACCTCTGTTGATTTTTTAGATCCGGTAATGTCCCTGGATAAGTGGGAAACTCTTATCTTTCTAAGTGCATTACCAGCGCCGCATACATTACTCCTTTACACACTTTCACAGGTATTAAGTACATACAGCTATGAGGAAGTTTATGAGAGGAGGTTCTCAACGAGAATATTTTAAATGTATGCAAGGACACGTTCTGCCCTTCTCCTAAAGCAACCACTGCGAAGTAATCTTCCTTTCATCGTCATGAAGAACTGACTCGCGTCATTTGGGGGATCCATGAAAGTGTATTTTGTCAGCCATATGTAATGGCTTTTTTCAATTAAATAATATTACGCAATTGTTTAATGTTACAACTATTAACATTGTAAAAAAAGGAATCAAAATTTAATGATTTTTTAAAGAAATATTTTTATCCTGCGTACACAAAGAGGAAAATTATGACAACCGTCTGTATCATATTTATGTAACATGCGGACAGCGTCGCCAGTGTGGCGTTGATAATATCGCGACTATATCGAATACGTGATATCCTTTCTCGAACCGCTAATGTGACAGACAGCGTATTCCGCGACCATTCACGGGACCACAATAATAATAATTTTGTGCAGAATAGTGGAAATGGTGAATGTAGGCAACGGCGTAGCGGAAAGCAACGGAGCAGTGATGAGGATTCGGAAGAGTTGTGGAAAGAACGTCCTCGTTCAAACCCCTTTCGAGTGCTTTCTCTTTTCTTCTTGTCTTATTTTCTTCCATTTCTCGATTCTCCTGTTGCCTTCGAGAGAAACCGACCGGGTGAAGAATAAGACACCAGACACATATTTTACGCCGGGGCTCTTCACGGATGGGGCAAAGCGTACGCGGCGAACGACGACGTCGCGTTTCTGAGTTATCGTTATATGAAGTAGTACTCTAAAATGTGTGTATGCATTCGCCTTCGGTATTCCTTTGTCGGGTATAGCGCGCTGCATTCATCCCGTGATGCAATACGTGCGAATAGAAAAGATAACAATTCAGGAAAATATACGACATATACATACGATTCGGTTTAATTTTAATAAAAAAGACAGTTACAGTTGTTTTTTCAACAAGTATTTTATCGAATGTTCTATACCTTTTAAGTGAACTAAAGATGTTCAAGGAAAACATTTCGGTGTGTTTTTATTTTCTAGTAACTTTTATTTTTTTTATGTAATAACAGAATATTACTAATTTTAATACGTTACACAACGTACGTGTACAATAATAATACACACGGAGAAGGGGAAAAAGATATGATTGCATTTTTGGAGGTTCCGGACAAACTAATAATGCATCGCGTTCATAAATTCACACACATACAAGCAGCAATTTCGTTTCTCATCGCATCTCCACGCCCCACTGTCGGTACTTGATATACGATATCATTGTCATTCATTTGTTTTCCGTTCCACGCAGGCAGTGCATTGATCGTAGCGAAAGCTGAATTACACATTGAATACATAGCGCGTCACACCAAACGCCTCTTTGACTTTTTCGAAAGAATGTAGTTGAAGTTTATGAAAAATGTGCGCGTAGTTGTGTGATTGTCGTGCCGTTAATTATTTATAAATTACAGTCGTTTATTTTGTTTTTGTTTGTTGTTTTTTTTTTTTTTTTTTTTTTTAAAAAGAGGTTTCCAGAATTATTTGTAAGGGTCGCGTATATATTTCTAACGGAGAGGGGAAAAAACGTGACATATATGTATCAATACATCGACACGTAATGAATACAACACAATTTGTAGTCAACATATACAATGTGTATGGAAGTGCTCATATATATGTTATTATACATACGTTTTTACGTGGCACAAATCATCTCTTCATTCTGTCGGAAACTTTTTTTGCCGCTTCGATGCGTCGCAAGTTATCCATTTTGGTGACGGTAGGGGAGGGGAAGAAGAGATAGAACATTGTAGCACGAAAGAAGTGCGAAGAATGTTAATACGAATATTATGATTTATTGATGGAACATCGGTCGGTAAGGCTCCAGGGGTTGTTCGGCGTGCTTGCCAGTGTCCGTAAGGGTGGCAAAATGAAGAAAAAGAAGAATAAGAAGGTGGAAACCCTGAGGGTACCGTTGCACACATACACACGCGCGTAAGCGCGCGTGTGCACGCGAGCACACTTGCACGGACACGCGCGTCTGTTGTACACACACATATATATTTACCAGCTCACGTGAGTAACGTAGGGCACGGCGTTTTTCTCAGCCCGCCTGAGCCGCCAAAGATTTATTCTCAGGTCCCGCAAGACAAATGGTAAGATTGTGTCCAAAATTTTAACAGCGCATTTGGGTGAACACGTCCCTGCAGCACGAAGATACTCTACGACTGCACAACTGCCACAGAAGATAAAAAGAAGGTGAAAGCGCGGATGTTGTTAAGATGGGGGTGGCTCTCTGTATTAGGCGTGTGTTGGATAAGAAGGCAGTTGGGCGGAAAAGAAGTTTTCTAGTTATCCCTTCGGCGAGAATGTGGTACCGAAACTCCTTGCTCGCTTTGTGACAGAATCGAGCCGTGAAACGAGATCCGCCGGAAAAGCGCCGGGTGATGTAGCTTTATTCCAATCACTGGTTTTCTATCGGTTTATCTGAACGTTTTGCGCGCCCAGATACAATGTTATCCGCGCTACTTTCACAAAGTTTTATTAAAATAACAACGTTTAAGGTTTTACGCTATCAAGAATTTTTACGTTTTTATCCAATATTAATAAATTTATATTTATATTTATATATTTATATTTATTAACTATACTCTCATACACGTTTCAGATATGTTTTTTTACTTTTGTACAATTAAGATATTTATAGAAAAATATATAGATCTAATCGTTAAAAAACTATCTATTATACATTTTGTTTGTATGTATGCGTATATTACGCGCGAATAGTTTGACGTTTTTTTGACGACATTTTCGTAAATGAAAATTCCTTCATATTCGAAGAGGAAAGGAAATAGCATGCTCGTAATATATGCGTTATAGCTTGCGAAAGTGCGTGCCTAACGTGCTTCAGCACCAATTTCATCTGCGTATATATTACAAAATAGCGCGATAATGACCCTTCAGATCTGAATGTCACTCGGAATTCTATCTCATATGTGCATCATAGTTTATTACAGACTCAAAACTTCTTCTACATTTCCTTGCGAGAAGAATTTCGTACTATAGTTTTTTTTATTAGTGCGTCAATCATATCGCAGTCTGAACGCAGTAAGAAAATTATATATTGAATATTTCGCGTGTGAAAATTTGACGCGCGTATTCACGTAACACGTTTAAATGTGTGTGTATGTGCAATGTGAGAACAAAACCAGCAAGCCTAAGTAAATATTCTTGGCAGCAATGTGCGAGCAAAAACAAAGAAAGTCAACATTGAACATTGGTAAATGAAGACGGAGTATTTAAGTTTACAATTTCTCCGTATCGAACGCCGAGTGTGTGAAGTCTGGTGGGGGATAAAGAAGGCGAAACCGAAAACAGGGTTGGCACATTGGCGAGGCGAGAGAGGTGGGGATGATATACACGTTTGGAGATAAACGAGCGCCGCGTTCAATGAAGTCGACTATAAGGGTAGTCCCAGGTTCGGTTCTTGTCACTAGTAGATGGCCGATGGGTTAGGAGTGTTCGTGTGCGTCAAACGCAGACACAGACTGATAGTTCAATTGCAGGGCAAAGTAAATTATATCGATATATCGCGCAACATTATTCTATATGTTAACTTTTACAATGACACAAGTAAACACAACGCGCCCTTTTTGAAATAAAAATCTTAAACATAGGTAAAGTATTTTTTTAATAACATAAAAGTTAGTTACATATATAATATGGATTTGTTATAACTGTTTTTTTATACAACAGTAGAATTGCGTATAACCTAGAATTATATAAACGCCGTGTTTTTACGTCGAATAAAATTCTATTGCCGATAGCAAATATCTTTTCATTTGTCTCTCTCTTAAGCTGATATATTGATCGATAGCTGTTGGATGCGATACCAATCGCAATAGCGGCACCGTCATCGCGTCCATAAAACTCATCTCTTCTAGACGGCACAATTTTAAGTTTTACGCCATTTACAAAATGAGTCGCCATTATTTTCGCCGGGTGGATTTATCGCTACATACATTTGGACCGAGCGACAATCCAATTTATGTGGGAGTCCCGTAATAGTCTGCCACCGCAACGCGAGAAACCTCTTCCCCTCTTTATCGTCTCTCTCTTTCTCGCCCCTTCTTGTTCCGCCATCCACCTCTGCAGCATCCACCCCACTGACGCTCACCACCCACGGCACTGATTAAATAAAAGAACAAATGAAGATAACTCCTAATTAGTGCACTAGTTCCTTGCATTCTTGCTAGTCGTACCAACGACCTTCGTCGGATTAATTGCAGTCGTGCATTCATTGCAAGCACGATGCTTATTCGCGCATGAATTTGTCGTTTTTCCTCAAGGATGTCTTATTGCGCTCGAAGTAAAGAAGAAAGCTTAAAAATGTAATAAACATTAAACTATATAATTTTTCACTTTCCGAGAAAGAAAAACGCAATGTATTTCGCGTCAAAGGCTTATTGATTCTTGATCATTACATAATGCGATCAAATTTCCCATTAAATAAATCAAAAACTGTCACTTCTTTATTGCGATAACGGTATTATTTATTATATCAGATTATAACTTAATTGGAAATGATAAATAGATGGTATGCGCGCGCGTTCCCAGGATCTACCTGATGTTAATTAAGACCTATTCGACGGGTGGAAACGAGTTTCTTCATACCTGACCGCGGAGAATTGTGTTATGTTTATTTTGTATCTCTTCTGTGTTTTGTCTGTTATTTACCTTCAACACATTTTGCTATTTTTGTTTTTGTAGATAAAATTATAATTTTAATTAAAAATTATAATTTTTTGTTGTATTTAAAAAAACACACAAACAAACAAATTATACATGCCGCGTACGTGTTACTTTGTACAAAAATAGATTTTACTGTTTAAATAATGTTTTCTACATACACACGACGTTAAATTTTATATTTGCATAATTTATATATTTATATTGTTGCAGCAATATATTTTCATAGTAATAATTTTTTTAGTACATTTTTCATATTATAGCAACTTTTTATTTATGTAATTCTTTATTTATGTTAGATTATAACAACGACTCTATGTCACAAAATTGTTTGCGTTCAATATGATCGATGTTCGGGAAAATCCATGACACAGATGAGAAGGGTGGTGAAGAGTTCCGATACGCGCGGGGTGGTAGGAGAAATGAGCGGTATCAGGCGATAGGGGCTGCCGGGAGGCTGTGAGAAAGGCGGAGGCGCGGCTGCGTCTGAGTTGCTCGCAATGTATGGGTCTACCACCTCTCGTCCCACCCTTACCTCATCTTTTTGACCTCCCACTCCACAGCTCGCAGCAATTTTTTGTTCGTGGTCCGCTTGTATCAAATTACGATAAATATTGCGGTGCCGACGTGAGCCCCGGTAAGGGGCGCCTACTCGCAACGCTACGACTTAACATCACGAGAGAGAGAGAGAGAGAGAGAGAGAGAGAGAGAGAAAGAGAGAGAGAGAGAGAGAGAGAAAGAAAAGCTTCAAGATTTGCTTTAAAAGCAAGCCAGTATAAAATAAAAAGCTTATGTTCAGTATAAAATACGGAAAATCGTCACAAGTGGAATGAAGATTTGTTTGCATGAATACAAACATTTTACACCCATTTTTGTGCATTATTACGCGTGCACAACATACATTAAGAAAAAAGAAATACGAGACTTGAACACCATTGTGAAAGGGCAATCGGAATGAACGTCATATAGCGGCCGAGAAAAATTCGTGTGCGTGAAGAATTTCTGACAATTCTTTTCGAAAAGACTGTGAACGGGGGTAGATGGGTGGGACCAAGAATTATATATAACTATCCACCCTATCCAGTTGCGTGCAGAGGATAGAAAACACGCGGACGCACGCGGGAAGGGGCTGGGTGAGACGAGAGGGGCGGGCGGCGAATTGAGGGATGGTGGTAGATGAGGTGCAGAGAAGGGTAAGCTGGAGGGAGGAAGCGGAAGAAAGAGCGACAGTGGATGCGCGAGAGAGGGAAAGGGAATGAAAAGAGAGGCGGATGGGTGCACACCGTGGTGGGGGATGACAGAGATGAATTCGTTTCATTTCACGCTGGGAAGCTCTCGCGTTCCCCGCGTCCGATGATTTACTGGGCTACAATGTGGTAACCCATGATTTATCGCCAACACGCTGGCTTGCCACTGCGCTATACCTGATACCATGGGTTGCGTATGCGCCGTGCCCGTGTGTCCAAAGAACTTAATACTCTTTCTCTGTCTCTAACTCCCATCTTCACTCCCCTCGTTACTACTTCGACGTATACCTGGGCATGTCTTCGCGAGAGTGGGCGGCGAAAAGGGGGAAGGAGGGGGGAGGGGAAGATGAAGACCCTCGCGAACGGTGCCGTGGAATACACGCTATCTGCCTACGATGTTGGCGGTGGCAGCTCGGAACCGATAATTCCATGCTCCGGCACCATTTATTTATGTATGAGAAACACTCGTGTGTGCGTTTGATCGCCACCCGCGCACTTTGTCATCTCTGATATAACCTCATTTATTTATAGGAGACATTCGATTGCTCTTGATTCTCTTTATACTCGAAATTGTAATGTTATGTACTTGCATTATCATATTAGCAGTATATAATAATATTGATAATATCGATTTCGGTTAGAAGTTATAAAAGTTGATATTTCCAAGAAGATGCAATCGCTGCATTTAAAAGATGAGCTCGCGACTAGTTACGTAGATACCGGCAACTATACAAAACCAAGTGGATATTAACACGGTCTGCGGTTACATTTGCGGTCGCAACATCAAATCGTTCGGTCAACCATAATGCAACCAACTCGTAACCGTCATGGTGGAAATGGACGCGGTCAACAAGTATGACTATAATTACGTTGAATACGGACGCGCGAAAGCATTGTGAACTGCATTCTACACTGAAACTTGTAATTATAAATCAGCACGTGTTGCACGACAAACAAAGTAAAAAAAAGTATCAAGATTTAATGCGCGAAGTTTCTACATCCTAAATATTCGAATTAAATCGATCGAATAAAAAATCAAGAACAGAATTGAATTAATAATGAACGCTAAATTTTATTATAGAAAATTAAATCGCTCTGCGTTATGGCAGAGAATTCTTGCAGTCTCCTTGAAGTTGAATGCGTGAGTATAAACGCGAGCATTTGAAAGTTCACGGAACATGGAGGGTACTCCTTGGCTCGTTGGAAACTCAAGACCAAGTCTTGGCTACTGCGAGACCAACATCTGAGCCGAAGTTGGCTTCGCCCTCTCAAAAGTCAAGATCCCTGACTCTCGAGGGTCCTTTGCCTAGATTCATTAGGGATCTTACTGATCCTGACGCCATTTGGAGACCCCACGAACGCCTCGCTCGAAGATTAATTCCGACCGCGTAAACTTTGTTTCTCGTTGTAAACAAGAAGCAGTTCCGGTGGCGTTTAAAGAAACACCCTTCCTTCGGTTCTTCCCCGTCTCGCGCTAAAGCACTCAAAACCTCGTATCTCTTCTCTTCCATAAAAATACCGTTACGAGAATTTCTTAATTTTTTAAAACAGCATCGCGCGGTTTATATAAAATAATCGTCAAAAATATATTATAATCAAAAGTACATTATAATCAAAAACAATTTTCTTAAATTAACAGATATTACTGTGAAAACTATAATATTACATGTTAATAATATAGTGACTTTAGTATTATTATATTCCACTAAATAACGAGTGCACATGTGCAGTGTATACACATGTGCGGATTGCGAACTCATGATTTGTAGGAGTATGTGGATCTAGGCATTCGTCACGTTTAGCGGTCGTGAAGCGAGAGTCGAGTTGTAAAACACGGCGGACAAATGAGGATATACGTAGCGGAAGAAGTGTCGCTAGGTTATCGTGGTGGTGTGGAGACTCGTGGAGGGTTACTCCGCAGAGCGGGTGGCGACGGGGATGAGTGCGCGTGCCGCCAGAATCCAGATTTTATAGCGCCGTTAGGTTAACCCGACGATTTTCAAAACTCGCATGATTGCTTGCGGTAAAAATCGTGGCGTTTAATGGCGCAGAAAGTAAATATGTTTTACAACATCGGCTGATATCTAACGTCAACATTAACTGGTGGAATGCATAGATAATGTCATAATGTATGTGCACAATACTACTAGAAAACTTTTTGTTCACATATTTCATGTGCATTTTTCTTGACGTAAGCAAACATTTGAATAGAAACAAAATATTTTTTCTTTGCACGTGATCCGTATATTTTATCACGCGTTCTAACAAAAAAACTTTTTTTTTATAATTACATGACGAAGTCATAAAAACGCACTGTGTATCAGAATGAGCTTTTTTTACCGCTGCCATTCCGTATGTCGGAGGGTCTGAGGTATCGTAGGGAAGATTGCACATGACGTCGCTTTTCGTCGTGCCTCGCAGTCGTAAGTCTACAGAGAGAGCTACAGAGAGCGGCGAGAGGGTTTGGGCTCTGAATGACGGAATTTGTGCCATGCTCGTGGATTCAGAGACACGGTGAATGGAGCTGGCGGAAGGGCTTTGGAAATTAAACGTCCTGTGGATGGTCTTTTTTTCGCGGCCAGTAATATACGACTGCTCCTTAGAGGAGTGAACATTCTCTCTCCCTCTCGTCACTCTTCTCTCTCTTTCTCTTCCTCTCTTCTCTTAAGGCTAAAGAAACGGGAGGGAAAGGGGATCTGCCACAGAGCGGGGCAGGACAATTTTCCTGTGATAAGAAGGTAGATCGAGCTGGAAGATATGTTGGAAATTTCTCTCTCTGTATCACGCATTAAACATATATCTTCCACATGACGTATATACATGCGTATATACATCGATTCTGTGTGTATATAGTCCAGATGTTTTTCAACAAGTGCATACAGGGTGTCTGACAACGAATTATAAAGCCGACGTGTGTAGGTAGATCGGATCATTCTGAACAGAAAAGTTATATACCATTTTGCATAATTCGCAATATTTATTGAGATATGAATTAATAAATGTGAACCAATGAAGGCGCGGGGAGCGATGATCGGACTCTATAGGCGTGCACACCCTGTATATACGTAGAGCTATCATAAGTACAAGTAGCGCGCGCAGATACGTACGAGATGCACGCGCTGTGGATAAGTCAAAATGGAACATAAAATATAAATAAATATTAAAAGTGCTAACAAACTTTGACTTTGTCATGTTTGCAGTAATGCAATTTTCTCTTTTGTTGTGTGTGTGTGTGTGTGTGTGTGTAATCTCGAGATTCTTAAGCTTAAGAATTTTGAATGACGACCAAAACAGAATGCTAGCTTGGAAGTATATAAAAGGTTAAGCGATCACGTATAAAGGCAAAGTGTCAAAATATTGACAGTCTCGTAGCCATTAGCGTTATGAACGACTAGTACTGGATCAGTGCCGGTTGGCTGGCTTGCCTGCCTGTTTAGTTATTGTTTCCGCCGCAGATTATAGGGATGGGGGTCTTTATTGCCCTATGGCGATAATATAGGTATACCGACTCACAAACGTACTACTGCAAGCACACACGTGTATTCCATATAGGCTTGTACGGGCTCGCACCTGTTGGCGCCTGCGATTATGGCCGCAATAACATTCCGTCAAACAGCAAACGCGTACTGAGATTTTCACCTGCACTTTAACTCTCAGAAATGCGCGCGCGTCTTTACAACTACGTGGTTCTTTTTCTGTGATTTATTATTTTGATTGCTTTAGCTCTTTTGATATGTAACTTGAAAAAAACTTATATAATCAGTTGTTTGTAAATGTACATTTTTCATAAAATCTATGTTACGTAAGAAAGACTGTTTGTTTGATATAAATCTCTTTTTTTCTGACCAGAAAACACGAGACAGTATAATCTAGGGAAATATATCTTACCTATCAAAAAAAGAAAGAGGGTTATATTTTTTGTTTCTTTTTTTGTACACAAATTTACTTGTTTTGTATATTTGCGTGGTTTGCCGATTTAATGTTGTTCAACAAAACAAACAAGCAAAGGAAAGAAGTCTGGGGGCTCCAATTCATCGATTTTACGTCTCGACATTATTTATTGTTCAATATATCGGACTTGTCGCGCGCGCGATACCATTCGTTGCGTCATACGCCATAATAACGGTATCTTCTCCAAAACTGTTCATTGCCGTGTATAGCTGGACGAAAAAAGTAGGAGCTTCCACACGCTTTAAATTCTTCAGGAAGAGCGACAAATAAATATCGGATGATGTATGCGCCGGCGGGGTGGCACTGCAGCGCGCGCGCGCGCGCGGGCGCACGGTCCACCGGGCACTTCCAGCTCTAAATTCGGTGCCGAGTTTAGGTGGGCTCGATTTAAATTTCGCCAGAAGCGGAATTGGCCGCATGGCGAAACGCAATTTCGCAGCGCAGAGTTTATTCTCGCGCGAATTCAAATTAATGGGACGTCGTGTGAATTGACTTTTCTAAATTATTCAAGCTGCGTCGAATGAGGTTTCAGTAGACATCACGTTTACTGATTCATGGTATTCTTTAAACGCTATATCTCTATGCAGCTCTTTCCTCAGCCGATGCAAAATATGAGATCTCTATACAGATTTATGCGCTACACTATTGTACGTATTTAAAATACTTTTGAACCATATGATCGAAAGTATATCCGTAAAAAATTATGAGAAAAAGATTGCTAAACACAATAAATATTTACTCACACAAAACAAGTGAACACAAAGACAAAAATATATTAAGGTATTGCCTTTGTATTTTGTCACGTTTGAAAATCTATAGTGGCAGTCAATGTACCCTGCATATAGCATGTCCACCACGTGGCCATAGAGAAGAGTGAGTATGTATATACGTGCAGAGGAACGGCCACAAATCACCATTACTCGATGTGTATCGCGACGCTATATAATTATACTATAAAGCCAAGCAACACACCAGGTAATGGCTCAATCCTGCACGTACATTCGATGATAACCAGCCCTGAAGGTGAACCGCTAGGTGGGGTCTCCGGTGCCCGCGAGATTTGAACCGACTATCTACCATTGGCTAAACGATAGTCACGTGTTTTGTTACGTCATCGTGGCCATTCTTGTGAGTGTACATACAAAGTTAGCGGCGACAAGAGAAAGAGAGAAAGAAAAAGAGAGAGAGAGAGAGAACGTCCGTGAAACGGGACGGAAAAGAGGGGAAAGACGCGCGCGCACGACAGAGACATCAAACTTATCCTTGGAGAGCGCGAGCGCGATATCGAAGAGGGATGAAAATACTGTTTGCGACAAACAAGGACGGTTTGTAACCAAGAAGGAAAGCGATATTTAGAGAGGAAGATAGGAAGAGAAGGAGAAATATAGAAAGAGCTATTCATAGTGCGAGTGGAAGAGGAAGAAGGAATACACAGAGCGAAGTGGAAAAGAGGCAGCGTACACCCTCCGTCGTGCTCCCTCCCGCCATTAACAACGCCCTTGCATATAAATCCACCTCTCATACGTGTGAAGTCGATTACGTGTGTGTGCGTGATCGTTTGTCTCTGTTCTTTTCGCGTGTCCCGTGATGTCACTGTCTCTTTCTGGAGTCACTGCTCTCCCTTCTGCTAATGCGCTCTCGCTTCCACGGTCCGAATTCCCCGCCTTTGCGCTGGCCGCAGGATAGCCGTGGCGCAGGCAGAGGCGTGAGAGTTAGGGGATCATGGAACGAAGCAAGACACAACGACAGAATACCATGCACGCGGAAGAGACGACACGAGTACGAGGGACAGAGAGAACGAGAGGGAGAGAGAGAGAGACCACGAGAGAGAGAACGAGGAAGAGAGAGAGCGAGATAGTAAGTTCTCTCTAGCCGACAGTAGTGGGACGAAAGCACGAGGAGCGCGGCAGAAAGAGAGAGAGAGAACGGAGGCAGCGCCGCGTGGCGGCATGAGGTGGGGACTATCGGGCCGTAAACCATCCGCGGTGAACATTTAACTCACGTATTGCCATCCAACAAGTTTGCTTTGGACGGTGAAAGAGCGTCCCCGAGATCCCGGAGTCGTCGTTGATACCTCCGCGGAAATATCTTCGCGAAACGCGCGAGGAGGTGTACG
Source organism: Pseudomyrmex gracilis (assembly GCF_002006095.1). Taxonomy (NCBI): domain Eukaryota; kingdom Metazoa; phylum Arthropoda; class Insecta; order Hymenoptera; family Formicidae; genus Pseudomyrmex; species Pseudomyrmex gracilis. Next base: position 582,235 of record NW_018020622.1, on the reverse strand, counting down.
AGATCCGCCGCGGTTGTACGCGGTTTTGGTTCTGTGCAAAGGAACGTCCTTCGCGTTCTTCGCGGCCAATCGGGCAATCTAGCGAATGAGGACCCGACTCGCAATTATCGATATAACCGGCCGCGAGATTTTTGGCGCCGTCCCGGCGACTCCGCCCGCGCTCTGAGCGCACGTCCGAGCAATAAAAGCGAGGAAGTGCGAGAAAAGGCTATAGGACCCCGGAACCAGGCCTCGAGGTAATCGAGGTAACCGGATGGAGCAACCAATTTGGGAGAACGGGTTCGAATGGGTACTATCATGAGCTGCAAGGAACGTGCGCGGACTACCCTTCCGCAAAGACGACATCGCTATCGTTGATCCCGTGTTAACCGCCACGGTAAGTCGCCACGTAATTTAGCGCAGTGACAGCACGAAAAAATAAACAACAGTGTCTCGATTCATTCATAAGATTTGTTTGTTTATTTGGATAAACAAGTTATGTCAAAAATTGACGTTATTAAAGCTATAGACATCATTCTCCCGCCAAAACGTCACGCAGTGCACATGCTCCGTCAGTTAGAGCTGCTATAACTGACTGACATTTTTAAACCTTGTTTAGACTTATTAATTGTTGATCGAATTGTATTTTGCAGCGTACTAAAAACTCGTTTCTAGACATCTTGTTATTATTTTTATCGTAAATAGTTCTCAAAATACAGGTCTGACCTTTGAAAACATGTTTTGGTCATTTATTTCGCAGTGATTTTGAGTATCAAGTAACTACAAAATAAAAATAAACATTACGCAAAAATGTTGTTATTCTACTATTACAATAAATCTATTTTATGCAATTATAATTTCAAAAATTTCTTTAATCGTAAAATACTCATGTTTATATGTTTTGTTTATATATTTTGTTTGCACAATTAAATATTTACTCGCAATTGTAACATATAAATAATTGAATGATTTAAAATATTCAAAGTTGATAATTTATGAGATAATTTATTTATTCAATTATATGTTTACAGCTCGTTGAATATTTTAATAAAAAGAAATAAGGAAATGACAATAACAAGCTAACACCAGATGTTCAGGTACAATTCTTTTATAATTCGAAGATTTTTAAAAATTTTTAACAAACGTTTCGATCCACTATGGGATTTTCTTCAGTGTTTTTTAATAAAAACTTACAAAAAAATAATGATCTATTCACAAGATCATGAAGAATATGGATAAGAAAAAAAAAAGATACGCTACATAGATATTCAGTATGAGAAAAAGAGAGGCGGAAATGGCAGTCACGTAACCGTCAGTAATTTATTTATTATCGCAAACTTTGTTTTATTATTTGAAAATAACTATTATTTTGTGTGAACGCTTATTCTCTAACGTCGTTTTAAACTTGACGTGAAAAACTTTCGTGAATAAGGTATTTGCGATCTAACGTTAAAATATTTGTTTATCTCCGCAATGAATAATGCACACTTGTAAAACTTGAGAATAAAATTTGAAGATTATCTTCTATTTTTAAGTCTTGGTATCTGTGTATACACATCGTAAAATATATTATTACACTGAAGAGGGCTCAAGTAAGGGCCGAAACGTCTGTAATTACATTTATGTGAATTTTATACTCGTATTCTATTTCAATAAACCATAAGATCTATTTTTTGTTGCTCGATAGAGACCGTTATTCTTATTATTATTTATTATTATCACACTACTTGCTTCTCGGTAATTAATTAATCTGTAAAGTTTACATTGCGTTTGGAGATCTACATTGAGCGTATTTCGATCAAGCTGATTCATTTTCCTACTTTAGTATGATAAATATTTAAATATTTTACTTTCGTTATCCTGGTGTACATCGGCATATGCAAAAGTACGTGTTTTGTCATTTGTGTATACTTCACTTTGGCAACACGTATTGCTCCACTAAACAATGCGTCTTTCAAATTATGTTATTGCAATATTTGAGTAAATTATGCGTTATTTTTTCATAGAGTGTCGATAATAAATCACGTTAACACGCAAGGATAAATATGTAAGTTGTAGTCCAAAGCAACGAGTATTCGTAATTTTACAAGCTATTTACATGTCAGATATATTGCTAACGACCAGGATGCGTGCCAGGTGGTTAATAATCATTAGGTCAAGTTTACCGGCAGTTTATTTATCTTCTATATAATCGTTGCCAATACAATCAAATCTTCGTGATCAAACCAATTTTTTGCATCAAAAGTCTGTGCACTCAAATCACCTGTTTTTTATTCATCAAAATTACGTATCCGAATGAACGGAATTTTTATATACAGCGCAGAGATTTAGTTTCGCAAGTCGTTATTTTTCAAAGAGTATCTTGGTCCTTCTGACAGTTCACCGATTGCGTTCAGTAGTCGCTTTCGACTTTTTTTTTTTTTTTTGAGAGAAAACCGTATCTATCCGAAAATAAAGTGAGTTTAGTATCGTGGAACCTGAGGGTAAAATAGGTAGTACATCGCACCGACGCCTGACGGAGGCCATAAATAAGGATCCGACGGTCGGCGCGGCTGCAGGCGGTGATAAGCGTTCCTTTACCCTCACCAACCCTTTAGACTTTCTCGTGCGTCATCTTCCTCTTACCGCGCACCCTCTATCTATGCAATACCCTATGGTTACAGAAAGATATCAAACTGGAGTTCACTTAGATATGTTAAACGCTTAAGTATCACTTGATAAAGTCGAGAAAAATAACGTTTTTAAACGTAACGCGATATATTGAATTTTAACATTAATATAATGCAAATATATTTAGAAAACTAATTATATTATTATATTTAAATATTTTTGTCAATTTTTAACAAAATTATTTATATTATTAATAAGGATAATTTGCATTTAAAATATTGTTTAATTGATCGGCTCTCAAGCTTTTTATAACAGAACGATATATTTATGTTGTGTGAGAAACGCTCAGCACTTAACTGTACTTTGAAAATATTTGATGGAAACATTTAATAACGCGAACGTATTCGAAATTCACTGGCTATTCTTCTTGATATCAGTAGAAATATATAGGAGGTGCAACACTCGCTTGTCCTTGTATCGGATGAAGGGGTTTACGAACACCCGAGGTGCTCGAGCGTTTTCCGACCGTATAACGAATAGGTGTAGCCAGGCTCCTTCATCCCCTACGGGCAGCACGAAGCGACCATTTCTCATATCAGTTTAGCCGACACTTTCGAGAACTTGCTCAGAGAGCCTCGGGCGTCGCGATGTCATCCGATGCCTCTTGCCCTCTTGCGATCTTGCCCGCCCCCGGGTCTTCCATCCCTCTTCTAACTCCACGACACCTTAGCGACCCTCCCTCTTCGACCGAAGAAACCTCCTTTTGTCGTGTCCGCGATCGCCCTTTCTCGGTTTCGCAACCCCCCAAAGTGTCGGCCGAGTGCCCGCGGCCTGAAGATAAGTGTCGCTCGAAACTTAACAAACCTTAGATGATAAAAAGGCTCGCCAGATCTCGAATCATTCTCGAAAAAAAACGACGCATGGCCAAGTATCTTATCTATAATTTGAAGTCAAACAGAAATCGCGCCGTGAAACTTTCCGTCTTTTTTATCTTTCATTGATTTTCTACGAATTAATTTATGAGATGCTCTATATTAAGAAACAAACGGCTGGCCTTAATTTACAGAGTGACACCGATCTACTAGATAATATATATTTACCGGTAGTGGAAAAGTTTAAGAAACTATAATTTAACTCCTTTCAATTTCTTTAGGTGTCTCTGTCTCTCTATCTTTCTTTTATTTGTATATTTTCGACCTACCGTTAGTCTCATTACAACTGTGAGAGATACAACACGTTTATTCATTTTCTCGTGTACACGTTCTCAACAACACGTTTGCAACTTACATCTTGCGAGTCAAATGTCTTTTCTGATTTATTTTTGTGAGTAATTTTGTTCTGTATTTGATCCTTTAACTTTTATTTTATATCTGATTGTTTTTTTTTTGTTCTCATTATACAGGATTTTTCATGTATTCTTTTTCTGAAGATGATCCCATCCGGAGATCGAAACGTTAAATGTTTTTGAATAAATTTTATTTGCAAAACATTTACACACTGTTAACTGTGTTTAGGCTCACATTGGCCAATTTACTTGCTTAAGTTTGTTTAATATTAGATATTTCGAGAAAAAACGATTTTTAACATTTTTTGCTTCATATGTTATTAAATATAGATAATATTATTTGCTAAATTTACGAAATATTAAACCGAAATATAGATATAAATGCAAACCAATTTTAAATAACAAATAAGAACTTAACACGAATAATTGTTTGACTTTTGTGACAATAGAAATCGATAAATTCCATTGATAGAAATTTTCAATATCTTGATTTATAGTAGAATAGAAGACATATTTTTGCGTACATAGAGATCCATATTACACTATAGCTACCGTCGGACAACGACACTAGCTGCTTTCGCGCGCGTAACATTACGATGTAGGTATAGTAAATATACTTTTTCAGCATAGATATATTTCAAAACTTATATTGTATATATTTAATATATTATATACATATAATTATACTATGTACTTTTTGATTACAACACTTTACAGAGTAGAAAAATATAAATTGTTTATATATTTGTAAGAACGTTTATCTCTTTATATAAATTTGTATTGCTATCTATCTTTTGGATTCCACAGCACAAAATTTATTACACAATTAACCTTAACCACTGTAGCAAATGCTTCAATTATCGCTTTCTTTGCTTTAAAGCATAATGGGATTTCTCCCTGCCGAATAAACGTGATGGATGTACAAAAATACACTACAAAGTAGTTCGAACGCGAGGGGTGGCAAAATGTTTTTAGAGCAAGGTCAAGAGAAAAGTTCTGCGTCACCTGTATAATTTCTTTTTCATACCTGGTGTGTTAATGTACAAAAATGACCTTATCCATAACCGCTCCGTAAATTAGAGCAGACACAAAAAAAAAAACTGTCACGCGAATGAAATAAGTCTAACGGTAACGCAGCATTCGTCGTTTTACATTCGAAGGCCAGGTTTCGAAATGTAAGTTTCCTGGCTTTTATTGGTTTAGTTAATCGTTTAAACACTATTTGCGCATTATCATAATGACAGTCTGTTATAAGCGTTTATCTAACGTCATGCACTATAAAATTCTTAAAATATATCGAAAATAGTGTACATATATTAATATACAATAGTGTACATATTAATATAAATTCGACTTTAAAAAGCAATGTAACAATGTAAAAAAATCCCGGCTTGCAGAAGAGTAAAGCGATGACCATGTAAAACAATGATTGTGTCATTAGTCGTTGCTGGTGTTCGTTGATTTATAAGTTCAACTCCAGACGGACAATATTTTTGGTTTAATGCTTCTTTTGGCCGAAAGTACGTGCGCGGACTGCCGGATGGGTGCGAGGTAGACATAGGTGGCTGATGATGTCACTCCCTTAGTAGGCAAAAGAGAGGGAAAAGAGAGAGAAAGAGAGAAGAGACAGGTCCGTACGGTCGTACCGGACATCGGCTACACGGTGCCTAGTTTAAGCTGGGTTGTCGCGATGGCACACAGAGATTATGCGATACACCGTAGAATATACTTAATGTATCGCAAGCAGTTCCTAGATACATCAAGATTACCGGATTGCTTCTTAACGGCAATTGCCTCGCCATTAGTCCGATACTGATGTAAAACAATCGATTCGCAATCTGATGTTTGAAAGGAAAAGTAAATATAGATCAAAATATGTACTGAGTCACAAAATATTATACAGCGAGAAATTGAAATACATCATCACTATGTATCCTTAAGAAGAGTAAATTGAAATGAGATACTTATATTTTCGGATAAAAACAGAGAGAACTGTGAAGATAAAGCGGAAAACAATTTGTCAGAAATTAATAACGATGAAGCGTTATCGCGATAGTGCATTTAAGATGTATTGATATACAAACCTCATTACAACGCGCATCGTGCGCGTTCACGCTGCCGATGTCTATTTTAAAAGTCGAATTAAGTAACGCCACGTTGCACCTAATTATAATTAGTTTCATATAAGGCTTTCTCGTAGGTAAGACGCGATTGAAGAAAAAAACAACTGCATTGTGTGTACATTGTGTGGATATAAATTTCGCATCATATTTCTGATCCGTGAAATACTACACTCGCATGTGTACGCGCGCAAACGCGTATTTTGCATATTCCTTCGCTATCACTACCGCAGACTTACACGCATACACGTCCGTACAAACAAAGCACGCATGTCTGATTAACATGAGAAGGTTGAAACACCTATATCTTAACTTCCTTATAATCACTTTCTGTTTTACTTCGCAACGCGTATTCAAAAAAAAAAAAAAACTCGATAATTATTATATATTCTTTTACATTCAAACTTACTTGATATATAAAAATATTATGTTCTTATTATTTTCTTAATATTGTATTCTCTTTAAATATTTCATATATTGATATGTATTTTATACATTTTATATTAACGCGCATATATTGCGCGATACATATGAATATTGCAAAAATTTAATTTTTAGTTATATTTTATTGGTTTTAAAATTTTTTATTAAAACAAATGTTACGAATATAATCGATTTTTTGTAACGTTCATGCATTCTCAAAATTATCTTGCACCTCGGTAATCACAATAGTATATACTGGTTATTACTTCTAATATTGCTCGGAAACAGTCCGCTAATTATTAGATCGTGTAGTAATATATCATTGCAGTGAGAATCATGCATTATGGATTGTTCGAATGCAATACATACAATGGGACGGGCACGCATTAGTTTTAGATCGGTTTATTGAAGTGCATACGATAACGGTTTCTTGTTGAATCCGTGAATAGCATCTATTGTGCTGTAATTTTGGCTCCAATGGTTTCTGTCCAATATATTTTTTTTTTTTTTAATATATTTTATATCAAGTTTGCTTCATACAAGTATCACATTTTTCACAAGAAATTGCAATTGTAAGAGGTACGAAAAAGTGGTATTTTTTTCTCATAAGAAAAAATACTTTTTAAAGAAAAACCTACTATTTTTCTATAATCAAGTACTGTTTGTATAATAATTAGTTCTCCACTTATATATTACACAAGTGGTGATAAAAGAAGAAACTGGTAGACAATGCGATATGCCGCTAACGATAAATGTGTAAATTTAGACGTTAAAGACACAGTTTACTGTTCCTTTTATTACATATATATATACGCACACGTTATATCTTACAAGGAACAATTAATAAATATTCGAAACGATGCATTAATAGCAACAGTAGTATCACATTGCCGTTGCTGTTACAAAGTTTCATTCTTCGGAAGAACAAATGCCAAATTCATGGCTCGTTATCGCACGTGATTACTTGTGTGACAGATCGCCAAAGTATAGTCAAAGTATATTTACAGCATCGAGAGAGAGAGTATAAGACAGCAATTCGAGGTTTAACTCGCGTAAATTGTGATTATTGGAACAGTTCAAGTGTGAGCTGGTGCATTGTCAAAAATCAAATGAGATGCTACGTCTACTTTAGCAACCTGTCACACAAAGCTGTCATTAGGCACGATAATAAGCCAGCGTTTGACATTTGTTTTTCTGAAGGATGAAATTTGTCAACAACAACAGCAATGCGATATCGCTATCTGTGTGTCAATGTTTGTCAATTGCTTCTTGTATAAGTGCACATTAATATTTCCACGAGTATCTTGCTTTGTTCGTGTCAATTGAATACACACATCTGTTTACATATTATATATATAATTTTTTTCAAGTTGCTCTTTCAAATCAGCTTAATTAATTTTATTTATAAAATAAAACTGGCTTCACTAAATTTATCTTAATTTTCGTCACTCTTTGGAATATGTATTATTATAATGTAACTGCGTTCCAAACTCTTTTTACAAATTTTGAAAAAATTTAAGCGCTCTAAATTAAACTACTAAGAAAATTATACAAAGTGTTTCACATTATAACAATTTAATTACAAAGAACACATATGATATTACGGGTAAAAGAGGAATTAAATACCATAAATTACTATTTAATAAAACTTTATTATTTAATAAAAAAAAGTGTAAATTAATTATGGATAATTACACACACACACACACTTTCTTTTTTTTTATTTGATTAAGCACTAATATAGAAATGTTATCGGTATTTAGAGGTCACGGCAGAAATGGAAATGTGAACAATGAAATATTATTTGACCATAATCCTCCACCTCTATTAAAGTACAATGCATCTGATAATTCACGGAAAATCACGCACGAGTGCACTAATTAATAATCATATTAACGTAGCAATTATAATTCAAAAAGCTACTGTATCTTCTTGCACTTCTTCGTTTTATGCATTCATATTGATTTACAAATTTTCTTGTGTGTGCACGCAAGTTTTTTAAGTATATAAAAATCTAAAACGTTTTTAATTCAAAACTCATGATCGTGATCAGATTAATTGTTTGTCTTGTACATATGATAAATGCGATGATCTGTCGCAAAAGGCACATGTTTAATCACATGCGGTGGGGTTTACACAGCGCATGAAGTAACGAATACGTCTTCCGTTATCGGTGATACAGAAAAAAAAAAAAAGAAGAAGAGAAGCGCAGGTGAAACGAGAGAGGATAAGTGGGGATAGACGAGCGACGGTGTAGGTGTAAAGCGAGCGTGATCGTGTGTGGTGGATGAACGAGAGGCACCGAGGGGGAGTGGTCACCGTGTTGAAGCCTCGTGCTGACCTATTCCTTTCTGTGCCTTCGCAGTGCATTATGGCTGCTCGGTAAGGCTTCTTTGCCTTTAGTTTCCTTTAATTTTTCATTGATTGTTTCTTCGACGTCAATGAGCTACCGTATTTCGACAAACTCCACGTGAAATTTTGTCGCGCGCGAATGAAAGCGTTTTGTGTACAAAATTGCGGTAGGTTTACCTGACAGTGGCGTCGACAGTGTTTCTTCGGTGTTTCGTTGTGGTGTTTGTGCTGTGTGTATACATGCAAACAAGAAACGTGGCAGGACATCGGGACTGTAAAGGGGCGGTGAGGGTTACCGGAAAGCAGAGGGGGGTCTTGTGTGTCGTTACAGCACAATGGAACCACTACTCTGCAACCCTGTAAGTACCCTCAAGCTTACAGACTGATCTCTCTTTTCTATTTCTCTTTCTCTCTTCTCTCTCTCTCTGCGATCCTTTTCCTTCTCTCTCTTTCTCTCACATTCTTTTTCTTCTTCTTCTTCCTCCTCTTCCTCATATTTGCGTTTTCGTTGCATTATATCTCTCGCGCTTTCATCCCTGCAACGTTTTCGTTACGCTCTCAAAGCAAGGATAACTTTTGCGAGCGGCTTTGCCCGGTCGACGACGATGCGCTTACGGGGTATTTGTGGGATTAAGAACTCTCGCAGGACAAGGCACTGGGCCAAGCGCGATGGCGCGACCAACGAAGATTTCGAGAATCCAAAGGCCGCGCTGTGTGTCGACGGGATATACCCAGTTTTGCAGACGTGGCTATTTCAGCGCTACATTCAAGTGATAACGCCGATAAATTTCGGGATACCAGTTTACAGTTGACAGATTTATTACGCTTGCCGGCAAAGTGCATAACTCGAACGAAAATACATTGCAAAAGCTTTGCAAAAATAATGCAACATACAAAATTGTACGTAAAATAGATATACGAGCGACATTTCCGCAGTGTGTGTTGTGCGTAGCAATCAACCGTATCACAAATACCATTCGCAATGGTGGTTGACACATGATGAGTCGGCGCAGCATTTATTCGTGAAATTCTAAACAAATTGTTTTTAAACTTTTTTTTTAACGAAACACTGCACACGAAACTCTCTTGACGGAACCGACTCCGGAAATCCCGTTCTCCTCGCGCATTTATTTTTAACCTTAAAAACCGGCGGTTGCGTGATAACGAGCATAAATTGCAAAAAAGACAGACACAGCTCCAAACTGGATTTACAGTATCGGGGCGCCGCCGTGAACTTAGGAGAGAATCTAGAGGGACGAACACCAACCGGTTCGCGGCTTTGGCGGCCGCCATCTTCCCCTTCTCATCCGTCTCTTTCGCCTTGCGTGAGAACCTGCTCGCTATATGCCCACCTTTCTACTCCCCGGGACCACTCTGAACGAGAGTTCCGCTTATGGAATGTTTTTTTTTTTTTTTTTTTATTCTGTCTTTTCCCGGACGCGCCACGTTTCGGGAAGAAGGGGTCGGTCTACTCCTAGCCGAAAATACGTCTTCCTCCTTGGCTGTACATTGGACGCGCTACGACGACGTGGTGGGGTCATGGGTCTCCTTCGTCATTCCACATTGCTATACGAAATGCTGTCGTTCTTCTTGTTCTTTTTACAACATTCTTCTGTTTGCATTGATATTTATTCCGGTTTTTTTCACGCGCGCTCTTCGTTGTTTCTCGAGCGTCGATTTCTATTGTCCTTTGTTTCTGTACACAAATTATCGTGGACCGAATCTACGCGTGGGACGATATTTCAACGTAAATGGTTCACATAGGACTCGCGCGTAGAATTACTCACAATTTTTCAAGTCGACATAAAAAACATTGGAAGTGGAGCGCCGCAAGGTTATACCGATTGAAAAAAAAAAAAAGAGAAGATGCGCGTGCAACTTTTACGCTTTGCGAATTGCAATACTGCATGTTCTATATCTACATTTGTAAACCTCACGTCGTCATACGACGGTTTTAATAATTTACTTTAAGAAACATTTGTCTTAGAAGTAATGAAATATTCATTACAGAAGTGCGCGCGCCTATACCACAACCGTTTTTTAAATTCAAATTAGTACACAAGAGACGGAATGTAATTGTTAAGATAAACCGTAAAACTGTCGCAATTGTTATAAAATAATTCATTGTTTATAAAAATATAAAAACTATCTTATTATTTTTTTTTTAAATATTTCTTTATTGTGAGATTTATTCTCATCTGTTACGATTTGCATTCGCTCAATTCGTCCAATTAAATGATCAAGAGGCAAATGGATTCGCTACACTCAGATCAGTATCGATATTGATGACGAAAGAGTGGATGTTGATTCTTCAGCTCCAGAGATTTTCTAGGCCGCGCGCCGTGTAGTTAACTTTGCGGTATCACGACACGAACATTTGCGTAAGAATTCCCTGAAACCGGTGGAGCAGGAACGAGCATGTGAACAGAGAGAAGGAACACATCGCGAATTAAAATTTTATATAATGATAACCTTGCGGACCGCGTTTAGAAATTCAGCAGACGTGTCCTAATTGATTTACGACAAATTTAATGCAAGCCCCGCATCACGTGCTAGCAAAAAAAAACATGAGTTTGGAATGATAAAAATGGTTCCGACGTGTGAACGTCACCACAATTAAAATTTCTTATTCATCGAGTCTTGACACTACTAATTAATGAACTTATAACTCTCCTATCACAAGAATTAATCTCGCAGAATACGTAAGTTTTGTGCCGTAAAAACTTGTATCTTGTAAAAAGCGGCTGTATTAAAAAAAAAAATAATATATTACTTCTTAATTTCCATTAATTCGAAAACACAACTTGATCATGGAATGGAATTCTTGCGTTCGAAGGATTTCGCCTTATCAGCCGATAGTCGCGTACAAGGTTACATATGAGAATCGTGGGGTGCGAGAATCAGCCACTGAACGAGCCGTTGTGAACGTGCCCTAAGGCTGCGTGTTCGCGCGCCTCCGTTTTCTACGGTGGAAGGCGCAGGGGAGGGACGGCGTGACGAGACTGCAAAGTAAAAGGAACCAGGCATAGAGTCACCCGCGCAAGAGGGTGACATGCTGCCGAGCCGGTTACGGACCCGCGTCTCGGGCCCCGATCGAGCGCCGAGGCAGGTGAACATAACCCACTGCTAACAGAAACCCGGCGCGTCGCACGATTGCTATAGGCGGCAGTTGCGGTGCCTGTATACCGTACGCTTTATACGTATATACGTATACAGTACACACACGTGTTGTCATTCCCATGTAACGCCGATGCGCCGTGCAAGGCTGCAGTTCGTTTATCTTTCTCTCTCTCTCTCTCTGTCTCTCTCTTTGCTCCCTCCGTCCACTTTGACTCAAAAATCAGTATTACAGTGTTTTTATTTCTAATTATATATACGAAAAAATTAAAACGTTGCTCACTAAAATGTGCACGTTCATTTTCGCAAAGCTACGCGCGGGCAAAGAATATCGATCGAACCGAGAAAAAAATACTTTACTGCGCGAAGCTGCAACAACAAATGTTTGATTACACAAAAAAACAATTTCAAAATTATTCTTTGCCCCGCATTATTCATTTATTTCCCGTTTTTCTGCTTTCTCTGCAACATTTCCTCTCGCAAAATAACCGATACGGCCAATTGAAATCTTGTACAAGAATTGCACACCTGAGAAAGTAGGCATCGTTGAAAGCAGATAGGGTAATTATGCAGTTATACGGACTATTTTCCGATCTCAACAATTTTGACATATGTTATCAAGGTCACCTCTCTGAATAATAATATGAAGGTTTTATCCGTCGCTCATTGTTTATAAAAAAGTTATGAACAAAAAAAGTTTGATGATTGAACTCTCGTTTTAAATATAAAAAGAT